>NW_025550412.1:265000-385000 GCF_905237065.1 Salmo salar | reverse complement strand
CTGTATCCTTACTGCGCTCTGTGACCTGTATCCTTACTGCGCTCTGTGACCTGTATCCTTACTGCGCTCTGTGACCTGTATCCTTACTGCGCTGTGACCTGTATCCTTACTGTATCCTTACTGCGCTCTGTGACCTGTATCCTTACTGCGCTCTGTGACCTGTATCCTTACTGCTCTCTGTGACCTGTATCCTTACTGCTCTCTGTGACCTGTATCCTTACTGCGCTGTGACCTGTATCCTTACTGCTCTGTGACCTGTATCCTTACTGCTCTCTGTGACCTGTATCCTTACTGCGCTCTGTGACCTGTATCCTTACTGCGCTCTGTGACCTGTATCCTTACTGCGCTCTGTGACCTGTATCCTTACTGCGCTCTGTGACCTGTATCCTTACTGCGCTGTGACCTGTATCCTTACTGTATCCTTACTGCGCCTGTGACCTGTATCCTTACTGCGCTGTGACCTGTATCCTTACTGCTCTGTGACCTGTATCCTTACTGCTCTGTGACCTGTATCCTTACTGCTCTGTGACCTGTATCCTTACTGCGCTCTGTGACCTGTATCCTTACTGCGCTGTGACCTGTATCCTTACTGTATCCTTACTGCGCTCTGTGACCTGTATCCTTACTGCGCTCTGTGACCTGTATCCTTACTGCACTGTGACCTGTATCCTTACTGCGCTGTGACCTGTATCCTTACTGCTCTGTGACCTGTATCCTTACTGCGCTCTGTGACCTGTATCCTTACTGCGCTCTGTGACCTGTATCCTTACTGCGCTCTGTGACCTGTATCCTTACTGCGCCTGTGACCTGTATCCTTACTGCACTCTGTGACCTGTATCCTTACTGCGCTCTGTGACCTGTATCCTTACTGCTCTGTGACCTGTATCCTTACTGCGCTGTGACCTGTATCCTTACTGCGCTCTGTGACCTGTATCCTTACTGCGCTCTGTGACCTGTATCCTTACTGCACTCTGTGACCTGTATCCTTACTGCACTCTGTGACCTGTATCCTTACTGCGCTCTGTGACCTGTATCCTTACTGCTCTGTGACCTGTATCCTTACTGCTCTGTGACCTGTATCCTTACTGCGCTCTGTGACCTGTATCCTTACTGCGCTGTGACCTGTATCCTTACTGCGCTCTGTGACCTGTATCCTTACTGCGCTCTGTGACCTGTATCCTTACTGCCTCTGTGACCTGTATCCTTACTGCGCTGTGACCTGTATCCTTACTGCGCTCTGTGACCTGTATCCTTACTGCGCTGTGACCTGTATCCTTACTGCGCTGTGACCTGTATCCTTACTGCGCTCTGTGACCTGTATCCTTACTGCGCTGTGACCTGTATCCTTACTGCGCTGTGACCTGTATCCTTACTGCGCTGTGACCTGTATCCTTACTGCGCTGTGACCTGTATCCTTACTGCGCTGTGACCTGTATCCTTACTGCGCTCTGTGACCTGTATCCTTACTGCTCTGTGACCTGTATCCTTACTGCGCTCTGTGACCTGTATCCTTACTGCGCTCTGTGACCTGTATCCTTACTGCTCTGTGACCTGTATCCTTACTGCGCTGTGACCTGTATCCTTACTGCGCTCTGTGACCTGTATCCTTACTGCGCTGTGACCTGTATCCTTACTGCGCTGTGACCTGTATCCTTACTGCGCTGTGACCTGTATCCTTACTGCGCTCGTGACCTGTATCCTTACTGCGCCTGTGACCTGTATCCTTACTGCTCTGTGACCTGTATCCTTACTGCTCTGTGACCTGTATCCTTACTGCGCTGTGACCTGTATCCTTACTGCTCTGTGACCTGTATCCTTACTGCGCTGTGACCTGTATCCTTACTGCGCTGTGACCTGTATCCTTACTGCGCTCTGTGACCTGTATCCTTACTGCGCTCTGTGACCTGTATCCTTACTGCGCTGTGACCTGTATCCTTACTGCGCTGTGACCTGTATCCTTACTGCGCTCTGTGACCTGTATCCTTACTGCGCTCTGTGACCTGTATCCTTACTGCGCTCTGTGACCTGTATCCTTACTGCGCCTGTGACCTGTATCCTTACAGCGCTGTGACCTGTATCCTTACTGCGCTGTGACCTGTATCCTTACTGCGCTCTGTGACCTGTATCCTTACTGCGCTCTGTGACCTGTATCCTTACTGCGCTCTGTGACCTGTATCCTTACTGCGCTCTGTGACCTGTATCCTTACTGCGCTCTGTGACCTGTATCCTTACTGCGCTCTGTGACCTGTATCCTTACTGCGCTGTGACCTGTATCCTTACTGCGCTCTGTGACCTGTATCCTTACTGCTCTGTGACCTGTATCCTTACTGCGCTGTGACCTGTATCCTTACTGCTCTGTGACCTGTATCCTTACTGCTCTGTGACCTGTATCCTTACTGCGCTCTGTGACCTGTATCCTTACTGCGCTGTGACCTGTATCCTTACTGCACTGTGACCTGTATCCTTACTGCGCTGTGTGACCTGTATCCTTACTGCTCTGTGACCTGTATCCTTACTGCGCTGTGTGACCTGTATCCTTACTGCGCTGTGACCTGTATCCTTACTGCACTGTGACCTGTATCCTTACTGCGCTCTGTGACCTGTATCCTTACTGCTCTGTGACCTGTATCCTTACTGCGCTGTGACCTGTATCCTTACTGCGCAATGACCTGTATCCTTACTGCGCTCTGTGACCTGTATCCTTACTGCTCTGTGACCTGTATCCTTACTGCGCTCTGTGACCTGTATCCTTACTGCGCTCTGTGACCTGTATCCTTACTGCTCTGTGACCTGTATCCTTACTGCGCTCTGTGACCTGTATCCTTACTGCTCTGTGACCTGTATCCTTACTGCGCTCTGTGACCTGTATCCTTACTGCGCTGTGACCTGTATCCTTACTGCGCTCTGTGACCTGTATCCTTACTGCGCTCTGTGACCTGTATCCTTACTGCGCTGTGACCTGTATCCTTACTGCGCTCTGTGACCTGTATCCTTACTGCGCTGTGACCTGTATCCTTACTGCTCTGTGACCTGTATCCTTACTGCGCTCTGTGACCTGTATCCTTACTGCGCTCTGTGACCTGTATCCTTACTGCGCTCTGTGACCTGTATCCTTACTGCGCTGTGACCTGTATCCTTACTGCGCTCTGTGACCTGTATCCTTACTGCGCTGTGACCTGTATCCTTACTGCGCTCTGTGACCTGTATCCTTACTGCACTGTGACCTGTATCCTTACTGCGCTGTGACCTGTATCCTTACTGCGCTCTGTGACCTGTATCCTTACTGCGCTGTGACCTGTATCCTTACTGCGCTCTGTGACCTGTATCCTTACTGCGCTGTGACCTGTATCCTTACTGCGCTGTGACCTGTATCCTTACTGCGCTGTGACCTGTATCCTTACTGCGCTCTGTGACCTGTATCCTTACTGCTCTGTGACCTGTATCCTTACTGCTCTGTGACCTGTATCCTTACTGCGCTCTGTGACCTGTATCCTTACTGCTCTGTGACCTGTATCCTTACTGCGCTCTGTGACCTGTATCCTTACTGCTCTGTGACCTGTATCCTTACTGCGCTCTGTGACCTGTATCCTTACTGCGCTCTGTGACCTGTATCCTTACTGCGCTCTGTGACCTGTATCCTTACTGCGCTCTGTGACCTGTATCCTTACTGCGCGCTGTGACCTGTATCCTTACTGCGCTCTGTGACCTGTATCCTTACTGCGCTCTGTGACCTGTATCCTTACTGCGCTCTGTGACCTGTATCCTTACTGCGCTGTGACCTGTATCCTTACTGCGCTCTGTGACCTGTATCCTTACTGCGCTCTGTGACCTGTATCCTTACTGCGCTGTGACCTGTATCCTTACTGCGCTGTGACCTGTATCCTTACTGCGCTCTGTGACCTGTATCCTTACTGCACTGTGACCTGTATCCTTACAGCGCTGTGACCTGTATCGTTACTGCGCTGTGACCTGTATCCTTACTGCACTGTGACCTGTATCCTTACAGCGCTGTGACCTGTATCCTTACTGCGCTTGTGACCTGTATCCTTACTGCGCTGTGACCTGTATCCTTACTGCGCTCTGTGACCTGTATCCTTACTGCGCTCTGTGACCTGTATCCTTACTGCGCTCGTGACCTGTATCCTTACTGCGCTCTGTGACCTGTATCCTTACTGCGCTCTGTGACCTGTATCCTTACTGCGCTCTGTGACCTGTATCCTTACTGCGCTCTGTGACCTGTATCCTTACTGCGCTGTGACCTGTATCCTTACTGCGCTCTGTGACCTGTATCCTTACTGCACTGTGACCTGTATCCTTACTGCGCTCTGTGACCTGTATCCTTACTGCACTGTGACCTGTATCCTTACTGCGCTCTGTGACCTGTATCCTTACTGTGCTGTGACCTGTATCCTTACTGCACTGTGACCTGTATCCTTACTGCGCTCTGTGACCTGTATCCTTACTGCGCTGTGACCTGTATCCTTACTGCACTGTGACCTGTATCCTTACTGCTCTGTGACCTGTATCCTTACTGCACTGTGACCTGTATCCTTACTGCTCTGTGACCTGTATCCTTACTGCGCTGTGACCTGTATCCTTACTGCTCTGTGACCTGTATCCTTACTGCGCTCTGTGACCTGTATCCTTACTGCGCTGTGACCTGTATCCTTACTGCGCTCTGTGACCTGTATCCTTACTGCGCTCTGTGACCTGTATCCTTACTGCACTGTGACCTGTATCCTTACTGCGCTCTGTGACCTGTATCCTTACTGCACTGTGACCTGTATCCTTACTGCGCTGTGACCTTACTTACTGCACTGTGACCTGTATCCTTACAGCGCTGTGACCTGTATCGTTACTGCGCTGTGACCTGTATCGTTACTGCACTGTGACCTGTATCCTTACTGCGCTGTGACCTTACTTACTGCACTGTGACCTGTATCCTTACTGCACTGTGACCTGTATCCTTACTGCGCTCTGTGACCTGTATCCTTACTGCGCTGTGACCTGTATCCTTACTGCACTGTGACCTGTATCCTTACTGCGCTCTGTGACCTGTATCCTTACTGCACTGTGACCTGTATCCTTACTGCGCTGTGACCTTACTTACTGCACTGTGACCTGTATCCTTACAGCGCTGTGACCTGTATCGTTACTGCGCTGTGACCTGTATCGTTACTGCACTGTGACCTGTATCCTTACTGCGCTGTGACCTTACTTACTGCACTGTGACCTGTATCCTTACTGCACTGTGACCTGTATCCTTACTGCGCTCTGTGACCTGTATCCTTACTGCGCTCTGTGACCTGTATCCTTACTGCGCTGTGACCTGTATCCTTACTGCGCTCTGTGACCTGTATCCTTACAGCGCTGTGACCTGTATCCTTACTGCTCTGTGACCTGTATCCTTACTGCGCTCTGTGACCTGTATCCTTACTGCGCTCTGTGACCTGTATCCTTACTGCGCTGTGACCTGTATCCTTACTGCGCTCTGTGACCTGTATCCTTACTGCACTGTGACCTGTATCCTTACTGCGCTCTGTGACCTGTATCCTTACTGCACTGTGACCTGTATCCTTACTGCGCTCTGTGACCTGTATCCTTACTGTGCTGTGACCTGTATCCTTACTGCACTGTGACCTGTATCCTTACTGCGCTCTGTGACCTGTATCCTTACTGCGCTGTGACCTGTATCCTTACTGCACTGTGACCTGTATCCTTACTGCTCTGTGACCTGTATCCTTACTGCACTGTGACCTGTATCCTTACTGCTCTGTGACCTGTATCCTTACTGCGCTGTGACCTGTATCCTTACTGCTCTGTGACCTGTATCCTTACTGCGCTCTGTGACCTGTATCCTTACTGCGCTGTGACCTGTATCCTTACTGCGCTCTGTGACCTGTATCCTTACTGCGCTCTGTGACCTGTATCCTTACTGCACTGTGACCTGTATCCTTACTGCGCTCTGTGACCTGTATCCTTACTGCACTGTGACCTGTATCCTTACTGCGCTGTGACCTTACTTACTGCACTGTGACCTGTATCCTTACAGCGCTGTGACCTGTATCGTTACTGCGCTGTGACCTGTATCGTTACTGCACTGTGACCTGTATCCTTACTGCGCTGTGACCTTACTTACTGCACTGTGACCTGTATCCTTACTGCACTGTGACCTGTATCCTTACTGCGCTCTGTGACCTGTATCCTTACTGCGCTGTGACCTGTATCCTTACTGCACTGTGACCTGTATCCTTACTGCGCTCTGTGACCTGTATCCTTACTGCACTGTGACCTGTATCCTTACTGCGCTGTGACCTTACTTACTGCACTGTGACCTGTATCCTTACAGCGCTGTGACCTGTATCGTTACTGCGCTGTGACCTGTATCGTTACTGCACTGTGACCTGTATCCTTACTGCGCTGTGACCTTACTTACTGCACTGTGACCTGTATCCTTACTGCACTGTGACCTGTATCCTTACTGCGCTGTGACCTTACTTACTGCGCTGTGACCTGTATCCTTACAGCGCTGTGACCTGTATCGTTACTGCTCTGTGACCTGTATCCTTACTGCACTGTGACCTGTATCCTTACTGCACTGTGACCTGTATCCTTACAGCGCTGTGACCTGTATCCTTACTGCGCTGTGACCTGTATCCTTACTGCACTGTGACCTGTATCCTTACTGCACTGTGACCTGTATCCTTACTGCGCTGTGACCTGTATCCTTACTGCACTGTGACCTGTATCCTTACTGCACTGTGACCTGTATCCTTACTGCGCTGTGACCTGTATCCTTACTGCGCTGTGACCTGTATCCTTACTGCACTGTGACCTGTATCCTTACTGCACTGTGACCTGTATCCTTACAGCGCTGTGACCTGTATCCTTACAGCGCTGTGACCTGTATCCTTACAGCGCTGTGACCTGTATCCTTACTGTGCTGTGACCTGTATCCTTACTGCACTGTGACCTGTATCCTTACTGCACTGTGACCTGTATCCTTACTGCACTGTGACCTGTATCCTTACTGCGCTGTGACCTGTATCCTTACTGCACTGTGACCTGTATCCTTACTGCGCTGTATCCTTACTGCACTGTGACCTGTATCCTTACTGCGCTGTGACCTGTATCCTTACTGCGCTGTGACCTGTATCCTTACTGCGCTGTGACCTGTATCCTTACTGCGCTGTGACCTGTATCCTTACAGCGCTGTGACCTGTATCCTTACAGCGCTGTGACCTGTATCCTTACAGCGCTGTGACCTGTATCCTTACAGCGCTGTGACCTGTATCCTTACTGCACTGTGACCTGTATCCTTACTGGGCTGTGACCTGTATCCTTACTGCGCTGTGACCTGTATCCTTACTGCGATGCATACAATGTAGTAGGCTACGCACCAATACAACATGAGAGAAATAAACAATAGTTTAGTGGTTAAAATGGTCAACTGTATGGAAGTCACTATGAAATACTGTATGGAAGTCATTATGAAATACTGTATGGAAGTCACTATGAAATACTGTATGGAAGTCATTATGAAATACTGTATGGAAGTCACTATGAAATACTGTATGGAAGTCATTATGAAATACTGTATGGAAGTCACTATGAAATACTGTATGGAAGTCACTATGAAATACTTTTTAATATATTTTTTTATTTAACTAGTCAAGTTTGTTAAGAACAAATTCTTATTTACAATGACTGCCTACCCCGGCCAAACCCAAACTCGGATGACACTGGGCCAATTGTGCGCCGCCCTATGGGTCGCCCGATCACGGCCGTTTGTGATACAGCCCGGAATTGAACCAGGGTCTGTAGTGACGCCTCTAGCACTGAGATGCAGTGCCTTAGACCGCTGCGCCACTCGGGAGGTAAAACATGCCTTATAATATGTAGTGAAACGTTCAGGTTTTAAACAATATTAAATAGCTATATGTTTTGAAAATGCATACTGCCTCCAGACCATTGAAAAGTGTTGGGTGACGCACAGATGAAGCCTGGAAAGCAAGCTTCAATTACCATTTGAGAAATAAAAATAGTAGCCATTTTTAAATCATGGTTAAAACAATTGTTGCATAATGATTGGGCTTATAAAAGCACAGTCTGGCAGATATTCCCTCTCCAAGGCTCTGTGTCTCCATGCTGTTTCTTAAATATGATACATAAGGAATTCGTGCCAATTTAATTCCACTAAATTATGCACATTAACCTTAGAGAACGACAAGCATGACTGGTCAAATGTATTTCCATCACTGAATAGGCTAAAAAAAAGCAGATGAGTTCACAATGGAATAAACATTTTCTCCTGGACAATTGACACTCTGCTTTTTCAATGTTTTTAATGGCCAAAATCCTGCTATTATCGGCTAACCGCAACACTGCCCTAACTTTCTGTATCCTGTCCTTATTTATGGGTGTCGCCACTATCAGCTTCCTGAAAGCAGTAAAATATATCATGTTTCCTGTTGAGCTGAAGCAAATTATTTGCGTGTCAGTTTTGACTCCATTTTGTCAGTGATTTTCCAAGACTGTTCCACTTCCACACAAATGATTCACCACCGTGACACACACACACACACCACGCCTCCCTGCGCACACTTGGCGCGCGTTCTCGCTGTCATCAATAAGAGAGAGAAGGGAGTGTCTGACGTTCTTCTGGGACAATGGAAACACATTTTTAAAACTGGTTTTTTTTTTTTTATCCCCATGCTTCGGTTCTCTTTGTTCATGGCTGACTCTGTGTATACGGTAATGGGGATAACATTTAATTCGAGCTGATTCTCTAAAAGACTGCGGAAATGTGGAGTGAAGAGAGAGAGAGAGAGAGAGAGAGAGAGAGAGAGCTTTGGTTATGAATACTAGGTCTACTGTACAACAATAACATATACAAAGTGACTAGTTCCCTATGCATTCATGTATAACATGCATGATATAAACTTATTGATCAGAACTCACCAAATAGGGAACTTGAATCGCGCTGTAACTTTTGCCAGAGGCAGAGGAGAGCGAACAACGGAGAACTCCGTAGTGAAGTTTGGTAACTCTACTGAACCAAACCATGGTTAAAAACACGATAAAAAAAAAACCGAGACAAAGTAAAACGAACGAGATTAAACGGAACCGGTTAAGTTTATACGCAACTTTAATAATAAAAAACTTCCATCGCTGTTGAATACACTTTAAGGGCGCACCTCTCCGTCCCGTGTCAAATCAGGTCTTCTCATTGGTGGAATTTTTACTGTAGAACGTGACGTTGGATAGGGTCGGAAGTTGATCAATAAATCAGAATGATAGATAATGATAGATAATGATATTGCGCTTCCAAAGATGGGAGGTGGGTTATATTGATTTCCAAACTAGATAATGTTGGTTTTGTTGTATGCCATGTGTATGGGTACAATTTTAAACACCTCAAAACAAGATTTTATTTTCAGATCTTGCTGATAAACTTACTGAGCTGCAAAACAAGTATACAACATATATGGCTTTATATTAGCTGGAAACTTTAATGAAACACCTGAAAACTCTTGAAACTATTTTTTTTTTAAAATGCTCCTGAAAAAAATGCTCCGAAATTTCACAATAGTGACATCAACCAAATATTTCAGTAAATTGACAGTGATCCATACTTGGCGTTTCTTTAATACAAACTGACAGTGATCGATACTTTAATACAAACTGACAGTGATCGATACTTTAATACAAACTGACAGTGATCGATACATCTCGTATCTTTAATACAAACTGACAGTGATCGATACTATAATACAAACTGACAGTGATCGATACTTTAATACAAATTGACAGTGATCGATACTTGGCGTTTCTTTAATACAAACTGACAGTGATCGATACTTTAATACAAACTGACAGTGATCGATACATCTCGTTTCTTTAATACAAACTGACAGTGATCGATATTTTAATACAAACTGACAGTGATCGATACTTTAATACAAACTGACAGTGATCGATACTATAATACAAACTGACAGTGATCGATACTATAATACAAACTGACAGTGATTGATACTTTAATACAAACTGACAGTGATCGATACTTTAATACAAACTGACAGTGATCGATACTTTAATACAAATTGACAGTGATCGATACTTTAATACAAATTGACAGTGATCGATACTATAATACAAACTGACAGTGATCGATACTATAATACAAACTGACAGTGATCGATACTTTAATACAAACTGACAGTGATCGATACTTTAATACAAATTGACAGTGATCGATACTATAATACAAACTGACAGTGATCGATACTTTAATACAAATTGACAGTGATCGATACTTTAATACAAATTGACAGTGATCGATACTATAATACAAACTGACAGTGATCGATACTATAATACAAACTGACAGTGATCGATACTATAATACAAACTGACAGTGATCGATACTATAATACAAACTGACAGTGATCGATACTTGGCGTTTCTTTAATACAAACTGAGATCAGATCCAAAACGTATTTGTTTCTTATTTCCCCGCCCACGTTTACAGTATGACGGATCATAAAATTATATTATCAAGTTAGAAAACCCTAATAAATCCAGTATCATTTGAGGATAGTAAGACATAAGAATAACAAATAATTAAAGAGCAGCAGTAAATAACAATGTGGAGGCTATATACAGGGTGTTACGGTACAGAGTCAATGTGGAGGCTATATACAGGGGGTACCGGTACAGAGTCAATGTGGAGGCTATATACAGGGTGTTACGGTACAGAGTCAATGTGGAGACTATATACAGGGTGTTACGGTACAGAGTCAATGTGGAGGCTATATACAGGGTGTTACGGTACAGAGTCAATGTGGAGGCTATATACAGGGGGGTACCGGTACAGAGTCAATGTGGAGGCTATATACAGGGTATTACGGTACAGTCAATGTGGAGGCTATATACAGGGGGTACCGGTACAGAGTCAATGTGGAGGCTATATACAGGGTATTACGGTACAGAGTCAATGTAGAGGCTATATACAGGGGGTACCGGTACAGAGTCAATGTGGAGGCTATATACAGGGTATTACGGTACAGAGTCAATGTAGAGGCTATATACAGGGGGGTACCGGTACAGAGTCAATGTGGAGGCTATATACAGGGGGGTACCGGTACAGAGTCAATGTGGAGGCTATATACAGGGTATTACGGTACAGTCAATGTGGAGGCTATATACAGGGGGTACCGGTACAGAGTCAATGTGGAGGCTATATACAGGGTATTACGGTACAGAGTCAATGTAGAGGCTATATACAGGGGGTACCGGTACAGAGTCAATGTGGAGGCTATATACAGGGTATTACGGTACAGAGTCAATGTAGAGGCTATATACAGGGGGGTACCGGTACAGAGTCAATGTGGAGGCTATATACAGGGGGTACTGGTACAGAGTCAATGTGGAGGCTATATACAGGGGGTACCGGTACAGAGTCAATGTGGAGGCTATATACAGGGGGTACCGGTACAGTGTCAATGTGGAGGCTATATACAGGGGGTACCGGTACAGAGTCAATGTGGAGGCTATATACAGGGTATTACGGTACAGAGTCAATGTGGAGGCTATATACAGGGGGGTACCGGTACAGAGTCAATGTGGAGGCTATATACAGGGGGTACCGGTACAGAGTCAATGTGGAGGCTATATACAGGGGGTACCGTTACAGTGTCAATGTGGAGGCTATATACAGGGGGTACCGGTACAGAGTCAATGTGGAGGCTATATACAGGGGGTACCGGTACAGTGTCAATGTGGAGGCTATATACAGGGTGTACCGGTACAGAGTCAATGTGAGGGGGCACCGGTGTCGAGGTAGTTGAGATAATATGTACATGTAGGTAGAGTTATTAAAGTGACTACGCATAGATAACAACAGAGAGTAGCAGCAGGATGTTCAGGATCCAGTTGCAGAGGGAGGTGTTTAGTCCCAGGATCCTTAGCTTAGTGATGAGCTTTGATGGTATTATGGTGTTGAACGCTGAGCTGTAGTCAATGAATAGCTTTCTCACATAGGTGTTTCTTTTGTCCAGGTGGGAAAGGGCAGTGTGGAGTGCAATAGAGACTGCGTCATCTGTGGATCTGTTGGTGTGGTATGCAAATTGGAGTGGGTCTAAGGTTTCCGGGGTAATGGTGTTGATGTGAGCCATGACCAGCCTTTCAAAGCACCTCATGGCTACAGACGTGAGTGCTACGGGTCGGTAGTCATTTAGGCAGGTTACCTTAGTGTTCTTGGGCACAGGGACTATGGTGGTCTGCTTGAAACATGTTGGTATTACAGACTCAGACAGGGAGATGTTGAAAATGTCACTGAAGACACTTGCCAGTTGGTCCGCGCATGCTCGGAGTACACGTCCTGGTAATCCGTCTGGCCCAGCGTCCTTGTGAAAGGTGACCTGTTTAAAGGTCTTACTCACATCGGCTTACTCACAACACAGTTGTCCGGAACAGCTGGTGCTCTCATGCATGTTTCAGTGTTACTTGATCTAGATCAAACTGGTTTGAGGAGAAAATATTAACAACACCTTGTGTAAAGACCCTGTGATCATCTCTAACCTGCGATCATCTCTAACCTGTGATCATCTCTAACTGCGATCATCTCTAAACTGCGATCATCTCTAACCTGTGATCATCTCTAACCTGTGATCATCTCTAACCTACTATCATCTCTAACCTACGATCATCTCTAAACTGCGATCATCTCTAACCTGCGATCATCTCTAACCTGCGATCATCTCTAAACTGTGATCATCTCTAACCTGCGATCATCTCTAACCTACGATCATCTCTAAACTGCGATCATCTCTAACCTGCGATCATCTCTAACCTGTGATCATCTCTAACTGCGATCATCTCTAAACTGCGATCATCTCTAAACTGCGATCATCTCTAAACTGTGATAATCTCTAACTGTGTATATTCTTTCTATGAACATCTGTATAAATCTAATTTTAATGGGATTGAATGTGAACATTCCCAGTCCTGTGAAGTCCATAGGTCCTAATCAATGTTTTTCAATTGACTGATTTCCTTATATGAACTGTAACTCAGTAAAATCTTTGAAATTATGCAATTCTGTGTTTCATAAGAAGAAAATATATTGATAATGACATCCTGTTTATTTGTATAATAATAATAATAATAATAATAATAATAATAATAATACAATTAAAATCAGAATGACTGATTACCAGGTGGAAGATGATGATAGGTCTAAAGATTGTAGCCTCAGCCATTAAAACTTCTTAGGGATAGGAGGCAGTATTTTCACGTCCGGATGAAAAACGTGCCCAGAGTAAACTGCCTGCTACTCAGGCCCAGAACCTAGGATATGCATATTATTAGTAGATTCGGATAGAAAACACTCTGAAGTTTCTAGAACTGTTTGAATGATGTCTGTGAGTATAACAGAACTCACATGGCAGGCAAAAACCTGAGAAAAATCCAACCAGGAAGTGGGAAATCTGAGGCTTGTAGTTTTTCAAGTGATTCCCTATCCCAACATACAGTGTCTGTGGGGTCATATTGCACTTCCTAAGGCTTCCACTAGATGTCAACAGTCTTTAGAACCTTGTTTCATGCTTTTATGTGACTGGGGAGAGAATAAGAGCTCCTGGAACCAGGTGACCCAGAATAAGAAAGGGAGATCAGACACGCGCGCAGGCTTGGGAGCGAGCTGACTTCATCCTCATTCCTAAAGAGAACGGAATCGTCCGGTTGGAATTTTATTGAACATTTATGTTAAAAACAACCTAAAGATTGATTCTATGCATCGTTTGACATGATTCTACAAACTGTAGTATAACTTTTTTGACTTTTCGTCTGGAGTTAGCAAGCACGCGCCTGGAATAGTGAACCTAACACGCGAACAAAATGGAGGTATTTGGACATAAAGATTAACTTTATCGAACATTTATTGTGGAACTGGGATTCCTGGGAGTGCATTCCGATGAAGATCATCAAAGGTAAGTGAATATTTATCATGCTATTTCTGAGTTTTGTTGACTCCAACATGGCGGGTTTCTGTTTGGCTTGTTGTTGTTGTCTGAGCGCCGTACTCAGATTACTGCAAAATGTGCTTTCGCCGTGAAGCTTTTTTGAAATTTGACAGAGCGGTTGCATTAAAGAGAAGTGTATCTTTAATTCTGTGCATAACACTTGTATATTTTATCAAAGTTTATGATAAGTATTTCTGTAAATTGACGTGGCTCTCTGCAAAATCACTGGAGGTTTTGGAGGCAAAACATTACTGAACATAACGCGCCAATGTAAACTGAGATTTTTGGATATAAATATGAATTTATCAAACAAAACATACATGTATTGTGTAACATGAAGTCCTATGAGTGCCATCTGATGAAGATCATCAAAGGTTAGTGATTAATTTTAGCTGTATTTCTGTTTTTTGTGACGCCTCTTTTTGCTTGGAAAATGGCTATGTGGCTTTTCTTGTTTAGGTGGTGTCCTAACATAATCTAATGTTATGCTTTTGCCGTAAAGCCTTTTTGAAATCGGACACTGTGGTTGGATTAACGAGAATCTTATCTTTAAAATGGTGTATAATACTTGTATGTGTGAGAAATTTGAATTATGAGATTTTTGTTGTTTTGAATTTGGCGCTCTGCTATTTCACTGGCTGTTGTCAAATCGATCCCGCTAAAGGGATTGGCGCGTTAACTTCTTTGGGATAGGGGGCAGTATTTTCACAGCCAGATAAAAAATGTACCCAATTTAATCTGGTTACTACTCCTGCCCAGAAACTAGAATATGCACATAATTAGTAGATTTGGATAGAAAACACTCAAGTTTCTAAAACTGTTTGAATGGTGTCTGTGAGTATAACAGAACTCATATGGCAGGCCAAAACCTGAGAAGATTCCATACAGGAAGTGCCCTGTCTGACAATTTGTTGTCCTTCTGTTGCATCTCTATCGACATTATAGCATCTGTGCTGTAACGTGACACTTTCTAAGGCTTCCATTGGCTCTCTAAAGCTGCCAGACGGTGGAATGGGGTGTCTGCTGTCTCTGGGCAAAGTACAGCAGCTCTGTTTGTGAGTGGTCAGCCTGGGGACAGTGAGACTGGAGATGCGCGTTCACGAGACTTCTAAAAAAAATTATTTCAGTCTTTGAATGAATACAACGTTGCCCGGTTGGAATATTATCGCTATTTTACGAGAAAAATAGCATAAAAATTTATTTTAAACAGCGTTTGACATGCTTCTAAGTACGGTAATGGAATATTTTGATTTTTTTTGTCACGAAATGCACTCGCGCGTCACCCTTCGGATAGTGATCTGAACGCACGAACAAAACGGAGGTATTTGGATATAACTATGGATATTTGGAACCAAAACAACATTTGTTGTTGAAGTAGAAGTCCTGGGAGTGCATTCTGACGAAGAACAGCAAAGGTAATCCAATTTTTCTAATAGTAATTCTGAGTTTAGTGAGCCCCAAACTTGGTGGGTGTCAAATTAGCTAGCCTGTGATGGCCGAGCTATGTACTCAGAATATTGCAAAATGTGCTTTCGCCGAAAAGCTATTTTAAAATCGGACATAGCGATTGCATAAAGGAGTTCTGTATCTATAATTCTTAAAATAATTATTATGTTTTTTGTCAACGTTTATGCTGAGTAATTTAGTAAATTCACCTGAAGTTTGCGGGGGGTATGCTAGTTCTGAACATCACATGCTAATGTAAAAAGCTGTTTTTTGATATATGAACTTAGAACTAAACATGCATGTATTGTATAACATAAATGTCCTAGGATTGTCATCAAAGGTTAGTGCTGCATTTAGCTGTGGTTTGGGTTTATGTGACATATATGCTAGCTTGGAAAATGGCTGTGTGATTATTTGTGTCTATGTACTCTCCTAACATAATCTAATGTTTTGCTTTCGCCGTAAAGCCTTTTTGAAATCGGACAATGTGGTTGGATTAACGAGAGTCTTATCTTTAAAATGGTGTAAAATAGTTGATTGTTTGAGAAAATTGAATTGTGGTATTTTAGTTGGTTTTGTATTTCGCGCCGTGCGATGCCATTGGCTGTTGGCTAGGGGTTCCGCAGGCGGAACGGGGTTAAGGGGTCTCTATTAAAAACCTAATATCCCCATCAGTGTCAGTGAACGGTCTATACAGGGTGAACATTAGAATGGAATAATGTAGTCAAATCAGAATAAAACCCAAAACACAGTGAAGGCTAGAGGACAACTCACCCGTTCACATCCCTCCCCAGTCCTTGCAGCCCTAGCCCCAGGGACAGGCAGACCCCTACACACCGTTCCTCTGGCCTCCCAAATAACTAGCCCCCATAGCCCTTTACCCTGCCCTGACCAAAGGGGGATGGAGATAGACCCCCTCCAGGACTGATCAGAGCCCAGTTAGCACATTTGTTTCCTTGGAAGTTGTGGGAACGTACATTTTTGGTTTCCCATTGCTTCTGGGAACGAAGCATACGTTTCCTGACCGTTCTGGGAATGTTCATTTTTAGGTTGTAGGGAGGTTCAGAGAACATTTTACTCTGGTTCACTGAAAGGTTTCCTGGGAGGTTTTAACTTCTGAGAATGGAAATTATTGGTTATTTGACATTATATAACGTTCTGAGAACGTTTCAATAATAATTTTAATAACACTGCTAGCTTAGGTTAACTGTTTTGAACATTCTTTGAATGTTAATATTTTGTGTTCTGAGAACATGACCTTAAATAGAATCATGAGGAAACCTGCATAAAACGTTATGCTGAAGTACTGATATTCCAACAGAATAACGTTGTCTGAACAATGACAACATTACTTTAAATAGAACTGAGGAAACCTGTAGGAAGCATTATGCTGAAGTACTGAAATTCCGACCTAAGAAAAATACGGTTCTCAGAACATTATGTGCTAGCTGGGTATCCTGCACCAGTCCCAGAAGGTTGTGGGAAGGTTCTATGCAAAATAACCATAGGACAACCATGCTCTAAGAAACATATGGTTCTGAGAACGTTATGTGCTAGCTGGGGGTTCCACAGCCCCTGGGGGGACTGGATAGAGGGAGGGAGGAGGCTGAGGCAGGGGTGAGAGATGGAGGATTGGGAAAAGAGGATGAGATGGAGATCAGATGAAGCAAATGAGACAAGGAAACGAGGAAAGGAAACCACTTCATTTCAGCCCAACTCTATGAAAACGAATATCTTTTACTTGTCTTAACGTCCTTGATGAACAGTGAACATGGGTAAGGGTTCATAAATGGTCCCCAGCTGCGAAAGGAAAGGAGAGAGCGCTGCTTTTAGAACAACATTGGAACGCAGCAGCTGTCAATCAAATCAAACCTAGTGCTTCAGTTGGAAGGGAGAGGTGTGGTGAAGAGTCTCGTCCCAATGATAAAAGATGATTTTGGCCCAGTGGGAGTGAGATTCTTGGAGAAAGTGGATCCAGGCCTTTTGTCTGATCCATACGTGGTACCAGGTTGGGTAGAAAAGAAGTTGGTACTGTTCTACATTTTAGTCATTTAGCAGACGCTCTTATCCAGAGCGACTTACAGTAGTGAATGCATACATTCTTTTCTCCATACTGGTCCCCCGTGGGAATCGAACCCACAACCCTGGCGTTGCAAACACCACGCTCTACCAACTGAGCCACACGGGACCATACTGTTGAATCTGTGGAAGGTAAACCCAAGTGGACTTGTGATGTTTTTGTTGTTGTTCTGCCCAGGGGGAGCAAGGCGCTCTGTGCCACGCGACTCGGGTCAAGATCTGTTCCTTGTTCTGCTCTTAGGAACAGGGCACCATTGAAAAAAAATGGTGGATCCCTGTGAGTAGTAGATCTGTGTCAGAACAGAGAGATCGGATAACGAGTGATACGTGTTTCAGTAAGGTTGGCTTCTTAGCGTTCATAGCCGTGGTGATCAACTGTACCACAGAAATGGAACATAAATCACTGAAAATAGATGTTGTGGTTGTAGCTGCAGAGAACTCGTTGGGTTATGAGATTTTACAGCAGAAGTGTTACAAGGTTTGATGAACGATAGTGTCCCGTTCTCCCAGGCTGCCGGCCTGCTGTAGGATAAGATAGACCCAAGTAGTGGAATAGTGGTGAGGTTATAATGGGTCTAGAATCAGATAGGGCCAAGTAGTGGAATAGTGGGGAGGTTTTAATGGGCGTAGGGTTAGATAGTGGAATAGAGGTTTTAATGGGCGTAGGGTTAGATAGTGGAATAGAGGTTTTAATGGGCCTAGGGTTAGATAGTGGAATAGAGGTTTTAATGGGCGTAGGGTTAGATAGTGGAATAGAGGTTTTAAATGGGCATAGGATTAGATAGTGGAATCGAGGTTTTAATGGGCGTAGGGTTAGATAGTGGAATAGAGGTTTTAATGGGCGTAGGGTTAGTCCCCTTTTGTTCCAGAAAGTGTACAGGAATTCCACTCCAGACGGTGGAGTTATGTCCCTGTATAAAAATAGCAACAAAGTGTAAATGATTGAGTGACAGGTTGGCACATAATCTGTCCTGCACCTTGGAAAGAAAAAAAAACGAGTTCGAAGTGCTATGGCAACATCGGTGTCAACACTTTTATTAATGACGGGTAGCTGGCAACAACAACAAAACATCTAATGTATTTGTTGGTGATTTGTGGACATTATTGAGTTTTTTTGTTTCAAACCAACAACCACTGAGGGGGACATTGGACAAGAGGGGTGGGAGGAAGTGGACCGTCTGATAAAATACACTCTCCAAAAAGACCAGGAAGTTGCCAAGGTGTTTAGCACCATATGCCACAATACACATCACACAATATTCACACAGTGAAATCCCAGGGCTCTTGTGGAGGAGTCCACAGCTGTATTTTGACATTTACATTTTAGTCATTTAGCAGACGCTTTTATCCAGAGCGACTTACAGTAGTGAATGCATACATTTCATGCATTTTTTTTTTTTTTTGTACTGGCCCCCCGTGGGAATCGAACCCACAACCCTGGCGTTGCAAACATCACGCTCTACCAACTGAGCCACAGGGAAGGCCATATGCCAGAACTCCTCCTTTTGATTGCCCATTTAACTCAGGAAGTTGCACAGAGCATCAAGGAGGCTACAACTCTTCTGAAAAAAGAACAACACTAGCTGGTTTAAAAAAATAAAAAGTGTTATATCTGCAGATAAATTATTAAAAAAAAACATTCTCTGGAGATGGTAATTCCTCAGTGCAGAAACAATAGTTCCCGTGTGGCTCAGTTGGTAGAGCATGGTGTTTGCAACGCCAGGGTTGTGGGTTTGATTCCCACGGGGGACCAGTACTGAAAAAAAAAATGTATGAAATGTATGCATTCACTACTGTAAGTCGCTCTGGATAAGAGTGTCTGCTAAATGACTAAAATGTAAAACAAATATATATATAGACAGGAGAGAACCTCATTTTTTTCTCAGACCATCTAATAATTTGGTCAGGTAAAAATGTATTTGAACTCACATTTCACTAACTGACATAATGGCAGGCAACGTTTTAGGTTTAAAATTAAATATTGACTATTTGTTAATGGCTTTTCCATTGCTAAGCCTGTAGTGAACCGTTTGGGAGCAAAACGAACGACTTTCAGTTGAGCGGAGCTAATAATTTAAAAGGGCAACAACATAAATTTGTAATAGAAACTAAAAAAAAAAAGAAAACATTTGAGTGAATAATTAATTATTTATAATAATGTATTAATAATACCAATCAAGATGTGTCCAAGGGGGTAAATGCAGATGGACCAACCCCAGGCTTCAGCCTCTGTACCTTTTCTAGCCTCTATGCTGCATCAGTTGGGCTACAGGTTCATTTTGGAGTAGAATGTCTTTTCAAAAAGTCCCCAGAACGGAGCTTCTCAGTCCTTCTACATAAAAGTTATCCCTGGGAGGACCCCAGAACGGAGCTTCTCAGTCCTTCTACATAAAAGTTATCCCTGGGAGGACCCCAGAACGGAGCTTCTCAGTCCTTCTACATAAAAGTTATCCCTGGGAGGACCCCAGAACGGAGCTTCTCAGTCCTTCTACATAAAAGTTATCCCTGGGAGGACCCCAGAACGGAGCTTCTCAGTCCTTCTACATAAAAGTTATCCCTGGGAGGACCCCAGAACGGAGCTTCTCAGTCCTTCTACATAAAAGTTATCCCTGGGAGGACCCCAGAACGGAGCTTCTCAGTCCTTCTACATACCTCAGGAAGGAGACTGGAATTGATCAAACTCACAATTGAAATATATTTAACAAAATGATCTTCTTTTCCTAAAATGCATTCTGGTCATTACTTTCTTATATGAAAACAGGAGGTTAACTTGGCCCCAGAGAAATCAGTAATGCACTGTAGATTCACTTAAGTGCTTGTCATTGTCTTATCTCTGCACACACAGACAGGTCTTGAAGGCGAGTTTGTCCGTTTTATTCAGTCCCCCGCCCCCCTCAAAATGAACATTATATTACAACAATCAGTTACAAGACAACTTTAAATATGATTATTATTTTTTTTTTTTAAACAATGAAAACAAACCCCCAAAAACATTTCAGTAACATGGATTACAGACGGGACTTTATATGAATTATTTTAGTGAACCAAAAAAACAGCCTGTTCTGTTTCTACTGCCTTGTCCTTACGGAAATTGTCTTTGGTTTGGAGTTAGCAAAAGCACAAACAGATCTGGGATCAGGCTAACAAAATATTTCATAAACTGTTTAACATTGTTATCGTCATTACATCAATATTTGGCCCTTTGGGCTTGCTCACAGCGGCTGTCTGAAGTGGCACCCTATACAGTGCATAGGGAATACACTGCCAATTCTGACATTCCAATCTCTGACCCAACACACAACATATCAGTCTCAAATGATGCCCTATTCCCCTACGCAGTGCGCCCTATTCCCCTACGCAGTGCGCCCTATTCCCCTACGCAGTGCGCCCTATTCCCCTACGCAGTGCACCCTATCCCCCTACGCAGTGCGCCCTATTCCCCTACGCAGTGCGCCCTATTCCCCTACGCAGTGCGCCCTATCCCCTACGCAGTGCGCCCTATCCCCCCTACGCAGTGCGCCCTATCCCCTACGCAGTGCGCCCTATCCCCCTACGCAGTGCGCCCTATCCCCCCTACGCAGTGCGCCCTATCCCCCCACGCAGTGCGCCCTATCCCCTACGCAGTGCCCCTATCCCCTACGCAGTGCCCCTATCCCCCCTACGCAGTGCCCCTATTCCCCTACGCAGTGCCCCTATTCCCCTACGCAGTGCGCCCTATCCCCCTACGCAGTGCGCCCTATCCCCTACGCAGTGCCCCCTATTCCCCTACGCAGTGCGCCCTATCCCCCCTACGCAGTGCGCCCTATCCCCCTACGCAGTGCGCCCTATCCCCCTACGCAGTGCGCCCTATCCCCTACGCAGTGCGCCCTATCCCCTACGCAGTGCGCCCTATCCCCCCACGCAGTGCGCCCTATCCCCCCTACGCAGTGCGCCCTATCCCCCCTACGCAGTGCACCCTATCCCCCACGCAGTGCACCCTATCCCCTACGCAGTGCACCCTATCCCCTACGCAGTGCACCCTATCCCCCTACGCAGTGCACCCTATCCCCCTACGCAGTGCGCCCTATCCCCCTACGCAGTGCGCCCTATCCCCTACGCAGTGCACCCTATTCCCCTACGCAGTGCGCCCTATTCCCCTACGCAGTGCGCCCTATTCCCCTACGCAGTGCACCCTATCCCCCTACGCAGTGCACCCTATCCCCCTACGTTGGTGTGTTAGCCTGTAGCGTCCGTGCTGAAGAACACCGGAGGTAGTGATGACCAAGCCTTCAGAGAGGTTTCTTTCATTACAGACTTCAGCCTGTGATCTGTGAACAGAGTGAGGGAGGGATGGATAGAAAGATGGATGACTCGTCTCTGTTCCCATCCTCCTCTACCATGGAGGTGTTGTTACCACAAGGAGGGTGAGAGACAGGCCTCTCCCCTCCACTAGTCTCTGTTCCCATCCTCCTCTACCATGGAGGTGTTGTTACCACAAGGAGGGTGAGAGACAGGCCTCTCCCCTCCACTAGTCTCTGTTCCCATCCTCCTCTACCATGGAGGTGTTGTTACCACAAGGAGGGTGAGAGACAGGCCTCTCCCCTCCACTAGTCTCTGTTCCCATCCTCCTCTACCATGGAGGTGTTGTTACCACAAGGAGGGTGAGAGACAGGCCTCTCCCCTCCACTAGTCTCTGTTCCCATCCTCCTCTACCATGGAGGTGTTGTTACCACAAGGAGGGTGAGAGACAGGCCTCTCCCCTCCACTAGTCTCTGTTCCCATCCCCCTCTACCATGGAGGTGTTGTTACCACAAGGAGGGTGAGAGACAGGCCTCTCCCCTCCACTAGTCTCTGTTCCCATCCTCCTCTACCATGGAGGTGTTGTTACCACAAGGAGGGTGAGAGACAGGCCTCTCCCCTCCACTAGTCTCTGTTCCCATCCTCCTCTACCATGGAGGTGTTGTTACCACAAGGAGGGTGAGAGACAGGCCTCTCCCCTCCACTAGTCTCTGTTCCCATCCCCCTCTACCATGGAGGTGTTGTTACCACAAGGAGGGTGAGAGACAGGCCTCTCCCCTCCACTAGTCTCTGTTCCCATCCCCCTCTACCATGGAGGTGTTGTTACCACAAGGAGGGTGAGAGACAGGCCTCTCCCCTCTACTAGTCTCTGTTCCCATCCTCCTCTACCATGGGGTTGTTGTTACTACAAGGAGGGTGAGAGACAGGCCTCTCCCCTCCACTAGTCTCTGTTCCCATCCTCCTCTACCATGGAGGTGTTGTTACTACAAGGAGGGTGAGAGACAGGCCTCTCCCCTCCACTAGTCTCTGTTCCCATCCTCCTCTACCATGGAGGTGTTGTTACCACAAGGAGGGTGAGAGACAGGCCTCTCCCCTCCACTAGTCTCTGTTCCCATCCTCCTCTACCATGGAGGTGTTGTTACTACAAGGAGGGTGAGAGACAGGCCTCTCCCCTCTACTCGTCTCTGTTCCCATCCCCCTCTACCATGGAGTATCTCTCACAGGGGTTAATGTTACACCATGCAGAGGGCAGAGAGACGGGACAGGAGAACGCACAGGGAACGGTTTCCATGACGTTACGCTCCAGGAAGTTAAACACGGGGTTCCACCAGGTCCTTGACAGGTAGTTGTTAGATGCCCCACGTAGAGCCTGAACACAAAATGTAAAGATAGTTTATTATATTTTCTAAACCAAAGAAGAAGTATACAGATTGAGAGGTTTTTCTTTTCAAAAAGGACTCGTGTAATAAAATCCATTGGATTTCTAGAGACAGACGTGAATCACAAAGCTCAGAGTTAATCAGCATGAACTAAAGAGAACATCTCCAATCAGTTGAGGCTGTAGTGTGACGTAACTATCCAGACACACAGCAACCATCATGTCAATACTATATATATATATATATATATACACACATAGCCCACAGCAACCATCATGTCTAGACACCCAGGTAGGATAAATATATATATAGAGCAACCATCATGTCAATACTACATATCTAGATGATGGTTGCTGGGGGCTGTGTGTATTTATCCTACCTGTGTGTGTGTGTGTGTGTATATATCCTACGTATATATATATATATATCTATATCTCTATCTATCTACATCCTACCTGTGTGTTGGCCATGGTGTGATACCACCAGAAGAGTATATATCCTACCTGTGTGTTGGCCATGGTGTGATACCACCAGAAGAGTATATATCCTACCTGTGTGTTGGCCATGGTGTGATACCACCAGAAGAGTATATATCCTACCTGTGTGTTGGCCATGGTGTGATACCACCAGAAGAGTATATATCCTACCTGTGTGTTGGCCATGGTGTGATACCACCAGAAGAGTATATATCCTACCTGTGTGTTGGCCATGGTGTGATACCACCAGAAGAGTATATATCCTACCTGTGTGTTGGCCATGGTGTGATACCACCAGAAGAGTATATATCCTACCTGTGTGTTGGCCATGGTGTGATACCACCAGAAGAGTATATATCCTACCTGTGTGTTGGCCATGGTGTGATACCACCAGAAGAGTATATATCCTACCTGTGTGTTGGCCATGGTGTGATACCACCAGAAGAGTATATATCCTACCTGTGTGTTGGCCATGGTGTGATACCACCAGAAGAGTATATATCCTACCTGTGTGTTGGCCATGGTGTGATACCACCAGAAGAGTATATATCCTACCTGTGTGTTGGCCATGGTGTGATACCACCAGAAGAGTATATATCCTACCTGTGTGTTGGCCATGGTGTGATACCACCAGAAGAGGCGTGATGTAATAAAGTAGGCGAAGACAACATCAATGCTGTAATGCTCATGACCAATCAGGATACAGACCACGCCCACAGCACTTAGCAACCAGCACAACCACACGTACCACCACATCTTCTTGGGGGAGTCTGAGGAGGTAAACAAATAAACATAGTTACAACACAACCTCACGTGTCAATTGTTTTTGCCCCTATTTTCCAGATTTAGTCAAAAAAATATCCCATTTCCCAATTCGAAATACATTTATCAGAGCCTCACAGGACTGGTAAATATACTACATTACCAAAAGTATGTGGACACCTGCTATTATCTAACATTAGGTAAATATAGTACATTACCAAAAGTATGTGGACACCTGCTATTATCTAACATTAGGTAGAAACACTACATGACCAAAAGTATGTGGACACCTGCTATTATCTAACATTAGGTAGAAACACTACATGACCAAAAGTATGTGGACACCTGCTATTATCTAACATTAGGTAGAAACACTACATGACCAAAAGTATGTGGACACCTGCTATTATCTAACATTAGGTAGATACACTACATGACCAAAAGTATGTGGACACCTGCTATTATCTAACATTAGGTAGATACACTACATGACCAAAAGTATGTGGACACCTGCTATTATCTAACATTAGGTAGAAACACTACATGACCAAAAGTATGTGGACACCTGCTATTATCTAACATTAGGTAGAAACACTACATGACCAAAAGTATGTGGACACCTGCTATTATCTAACATTAGGTAGATACAATACATGACCAAAAGTATGTGGACACCTGCTATTATCTAACATTAGGTAGATACACTACATGACCAAAAGTATGTGGACACCTGCTATTATCTAACATTAGGTAGATACACTACATTACCAAAAGTATGTGGACACCTGCTATTATCTAACATTAGGTAGAAACACTACATGACCAAAAGTATGTGGACACCTGCTATTATCTAACATTAGGTAGAAACACTACATGACCAAAAGTATGTGGACACCTGCTATTATCTAACATTAGGTAGAAACACTACATGACCAAAAGTATGTGGACACCTGCTATTATCTAACATTAGGTAGATACAATACATGACCAAAAGTATGTGGACACCTGCTATTATCTAACATTAGGTAGAAACACGACATGATCAAAAGTATGTGGACACCTGCTATTATCTAACATTAGGTAGAAACACTACATGACCAAAAGTATGTGGACACCTGCTATTATCTAACATTAGGTAGAAACACTACATGACCAAAAGTATGTGGACACCTGCTATTATCTAACATTAGGTAGAAACACTACATGACCAAAAGTATGTGGACACCTGCTATTATCTAACATTAGGTATAAACACCACTACATGACCAAAAGTATGTGGACACCTGCTATTATCTAACATTAGGTAGATACAATACATGACCAAAAGTATGTGGACACCTGCTATTATCTAACATTAGGTAGATACACTACATGACCAAAAGTATGTGGACACCTGCTATTATCTAACATTAGGTAGATACACTACATGACCAAAAGTATGTGGACACCTGCTATTATCTAACATTAGGTAGAAACACTACATGACCAAAAGTATGTGGACACCTGCTATTATCTAACATTAGGTAGATACACTACATGACCAAAAGTATGTGGACACCTGCTATTATCTAACATTAGGTAGATACACTACATGACCAAAAGTATGTGGACACCTGCTATTATCTAACATTAGGTAGAAACACTACATGACCAAAAGTATGTGGACACCTGCTATTATCTAACATTAGGTAGATACAATACATGACCAAAAGTATGTGGACACCTGCTATTATCTAACATTAGGTAGAAACACTACATGACCAAAAGTATGTGGACACCTGCTATTATCTAACATTAGGTAGAAAAACTACATGACCTAAAGTATGTGGACACCTGCTATTATCTAACATTAGGTAGAAACACTACATGACCAAAAGTATGTGGACACCTGCTATTATCTAACATTAGGTAGAAACACTACATGACCAAAAGTATGTGGACACCTGCTATTATCTAACATTAGGTAGATACAATACATGACCAAAAGTATGTGGACACCTGCTATTATCTAACATTAGGTAGATACACTACATGACCAAAAGTATGTGGACACCTGCTATTATCTAACATTAGGTAGAAACACTACATGACCAAAAGTATGTTGACACCTGCTATTATCTAACATTAGGTAGATACACTACATGACCAAAAGTATGTGGACACCTGCTATTATCTAACATTAGGTAGAAACACTACATGACCAAAAGTATGTGGACACCTGCTATTATCTAACATTAGGTAGAAACACTACATGACCAAAAGTATGTGGACACCTGCTATTATCTAACATTAGGTAGAAACACTACATGACCAAAAGTATGTGGACACCTGCTATTATCTAACATTAGGTAGATACACTACATGACCAAAAGTATGTGGACACCTGCTATTATCTAACATTAGGTAGAAAAACTACATGACCAAAAGTATGTGGACACCTGCTATTATCTAACATTAGGTAGAAACACTACATGACCAAAAGTATGTGGACACCTGCTATTATCTAACATTAGGTAGATACAATACATGACCAAAAGTATGTGGACACCTGCTATTATCTAACATTAGGTAGATACACTACATGACCAAAAGTATGTGGACACCTGCTATTATCTAACATTAGGTAGAAACACTACATGACCAAAAGTATGTGGACACCTGCTATTATATATCATTAGGTAGAAGCACTACATGACCAAAAGTATGTGGACACCTGCTATTATCTAACATTAGGTAGAAACACTACATGACCAAAAGTATGTGGACACCTGCTATTATATATCATTAGGTAGAAGCACTACATGACCAAAAGTATGTGGACACCTGCTCGTCGAACATCTCATTCCAAAATCATGGGCATTAATATGGAGTTGGTCCCCCTTTGCTGCTATAACAGCCTCCACTCTTCTGGGAAGGTTTTCCACTAGATGATGGAACATTGTTGAGGGGACTTGCTTCCATTCAGCCACAAGAGCAGTAGTGAGGTCGGACACTGATGTTGGGCGATTAGTCCTGGCTAGCAGTCTGCATCCCAATTCATCCCAAAGGTGTTCGATTGGTTGAAGTCAGGGCTCTGTGCAGACCAATCAAGTTCTTCCACACCAATCTCAACAAACCATTTCTGTATGGACCTGGCTTTGTGCACAGGGGTATTATCATGCTGAAACAGGAAAGAGCCTTCCCCAAACTGTTGCCACAAAGTAGGAATCATCTAGAATGGTCCCAGGTTAGAGAGGCCACAGTCCCCCGACCCAGTCCCAGGTTAGAGAGGCCACAGCCCCCCGACCCGGTCCCAGGTTAGAGAGGCCACAGTCCACCGACCCGGTCCCAGGTTAGAGAGGCCACAGTCCCCCGACCCGGTCCCAGGTTAGAGAGGCTACAGTCCCCCGACCCGGTCCCAGGTTAGAGATGCTACAGTCCCCCGACCCGGTCCCAGGTTAGAGAGGCTACAGTCCCCCGACCCGGTCCCAGGTTAGAGAGGCCACAGTCCCCCGACCCGGTCCCAGGTTAGAGAGGCCACGTCCCCGACCCGGTCCCAGGTTAGAGAGGCCACGTTCCCCCGACCCGGTCCCAGGTTAGAGAGGCCACAGTCCCCCGACCCGGTCCCAGGTTAGAGAGGCTACAGTCCCCCGACCCGGTCCCAGGTTAGAGAGGCCACAGTCCCCCGACCCGGTCCCAGGTTAGAGAGGCCACAGTCCCCCGACCCGGTCCCAGGTTAGAGAGGCCGCGGCCCCGACCCGGTCCCAGGTTAGAGAGGCCACAGTCCCCCGACCCGGTCCCAGGTTAGAGAGGCCACAGTCCCCCGACCCGGTCCCAGGTTAGAGAGGCCACAGTCCCCCGACCCGGTCCCAGGTTAGAGAGGCCACAGTCCCCCGACCCGGTCCCAGGTTAGAGAGGCCACAGTCCCCCGACCCGGTCCCAGGTTAGAGAGGCCACAGTCCCCCGACCCGGTCCCAGGTTAGAGAGGCCACAGTCCCCCGACCCGGTCCCAGGTTAGAGAGGCCACAGTCCCCCGACCCGGTCCCAGGTTAGAGAGGCCACAGTCCCCCGACCCGGTCCCAGGTTAGAGAGGCCACAGTCCCCCGACCCGGTCCCAGGTTAGAGAGGCCACAGTCCCCCGACCCGGTCCCAGGTTAGAGAGGCCGCAGTCCCCCGACCCGGTCCCAGATTAGAGAGGCCACAGTCCCCCGACCCGGTCCCAGGTTAGAGAGGCCACAGTCCCCCCGACCCGGTCCCAGGTTAGAGAGGCCACAGTCCCCCGACCCGGTCCCAGGTTAGAGAGGCCACAGTCCCCCGACCCGGTCCCAGGTTAGAGAGGCCACAGTCCCCCGACCCGGTCCCAGGTTAGAGAGGCCACAGTCCCCCGACCCGGTCCCAGGTTAGGGAGGCCACAGTCCCCCGACCCGGTCCCAGATTAGAGAGGCCACAGTCCCCGACCCGGTCCCAGGTTAGAGAGGCCACAGTCCCCCGACCCGGTCCCAGGTTAGAGAGGCCACAGTCCCCCGACCCGGTCCCAGATTAGAGAGGCCACAGTCCCCCGACCCGGTCCCAGGTTAGAGAGGCCACAGTCCCCCGACCCGGTCCCAGATTAGAGAGGCCACAGTCCCCCGACCCGGTCCCAGATTAGAGAGGCCACAGTCCCCCGACCCGGTCCCAGGTTAGAGAGGCCACAGTCCCCCGACCCGGTCCCAGGTTAGAGAGGCCACAGTCCCCCGACCCGGTCCCAGGTTAGAGAGGCCACAGTCCCCCGACCCGGTCCCAGGTTAGAGAGGCCACAGTCCCCCGACCCGGTCCCAGGTTAGAGAGGCCACAGTCCCCCGACCCGGTCCCAGGTTAGAGAGGCCACAGTCCCCCGACCCGGTCCCAGGTTAGAGAGGCCACAGTCCCCACTAGAGGGGTGACCTCCTTTCTGTAACACTTCTCTATTTCCTTATTAAATAAGAATCTCAGTATTTACACCGAATAAACAGGTGAGGGCTACAGAGCGTGTGTGTGTGTGTGTGTGTGTGTGTGTGTGTGTGTGTGTGTGTGTGTGTGTGTGTGTGTGTGTGTGTGTGTACACGTACACTCTTGGATAAACAGGTATGCCAGTGTGAGGGTTACAGTGTGTCCACTGTAGAGGAAGTCTCCACACATGAGATGCCCCCCGGTGATTGACAGGCCTCCTCCACTAATCAGACCCAGAATACGCCACACCATCCCTTCAGAGTCTCCATAAAGCTAGAAAGGGGGGGGGGAGAGAGGTTTAGTTAACAATGGACTGATCCTGGATTAATTAACATACTGCAATGGATTGATCCTGGATTATTAAACATACTGCAATAGACTGATCCTGGATTATTAAACATACTGCAATGGACTGATCCTGGATTATTAAACATACTGCAATGGACTGATCCTGGATTAATTAACATACTGCAATGGACTGATCCTGGATTAATTAACATACTGCAATGGATTGATCCTGGATTATTTAACATACTGCAATGGACTGATCCTGGATTATTTAACATAGTGCAATGGACTGATCCTGGATTAATTAACATACTGCAATGGACTGATCCTGGATTAATTAACATACTGCAATGGACTGATCCTGGATTAATTAACATACTGCAATGGACTGATCCTGGATTAATTAACATACTGCAATGGACTGATCCTGGATTATTCTATGCATAATTTCTGTTGATGCTATGCATTGGCCAATAGAGCCCCACAGTGGAGGTGTCATAATACCCATAAAACCTAGCGGTCAAACAGGGAAATGGTTCCAATAGTTTTTCCCACCATAGATTTTTTCCCCCATAGGGGATTTTTAGAAACACTTAAAATAAGGGCTGTGTTTCATGTAGGCTTAACCCTGACGTGGCATTTTGATAACCATGCAAATCTCTCTATAACAAGGTGACTATTTCCCTGTTTGACCGCTAGGCTTTATGGGTATCATGACTCATCATGTGGTATTCAATGAGAGGCTTTGAAGCTACCGGTCGGCCAAATTGGCCCTACCTAGTAGGAGCAGTCTTCCATAGGAATGAATGGAATTCTACAGGATTTCAGTTAAAACTTTCATGGACGACATTAAAATGTATTTTATTATTATTTGTTGTTGTGGGAACAGTAACATTAGTGCTTTCTAAAATTAAAGGAAAAAGTTTTCATATATATATATATATATGAAAACTTTTTCCTTTAATTTTCAGTCCATGGGACCAACACTTTACATGTTACGTTTATATTTTTGTTTAGTGTGTATATGTCTACATTTTGTTTTAGTCACATGTTCTATTCCAGACACCTTAATGCTTCTAAATTAGATTGTGAGATAAACATATATATATATATATATATATATATATAAAAATAAATAAATATATATATAAATAAATAAATATATATATATATCTCACAATCTAATTTAGAAGCATTAAGGTGTCTGGAATAGAACATGTGACTAAAACAAAATGTAGACATATACACACTAAACAAAAATATAAACGTAACATGTAAAGTGTTGGTCCCATGTTTCATGAGAAATAAAAGATCCCAGAAATGTTCCCATATGCGCAAAAAGCTTATTTCTCTCAAATTTTGTGCACAATTTTGTTTACATCGCTGTTAGTGAGCATTTCTCCTTTGTCAAGATAATCCATCCACCTGACAGGTGTGGCATAATCAAGAAGCTGATTAAACAGCATGACCATTACACAGGTCCCATGTCGCAAGGATCTGTACACAATTCCTGGAAGCTGAAAAAGCTGAAAATGTCCCAGTTCTTCCATGGCCTGCATCCTCACCAGACATGTCACCCGTTGAGCATGTTTGGGATGCTCTGGATTGACGTGTACAACAGCGTGTTCCAGTTCCTCACCAATATCCAGCAACTTCTCACAGCCATTGAAGAGGTGTGGGACAACATTCCACAGGCCACAATCAACAGCCTGATCAACTCTATGTGAAGGAGATGTGTAGCGCTGCATGAGGCAAATGGTCTCACCAGATACTGACTGGTTTCCTGATCCACACCCCTACCTTTTTATTTTAGGTATCTGTGACCAACAGATTCATATCTGTATTCCCAGTCATGTGAAATCCATAGATAAAGATCTAATGAATTCTATTTAAATTGACTGATTTCCTTATATGACCTGTAACTCAAATCTTTGAAATTATTGCATGTTGACTTTATATATATTTTTTTTGGGGGGGGTTCAGTATAAATGCATTTCTGTAGATTCCCCCAAAAATATATTTTACAAAAATGGTGTGGAGTGCCAAGATGCAGACCCCTACATCAGTCATCTAGTCTCTATATGAATCATTGTGTACCTTGGGAGCGCAGGTGAAATGTCTGCCAGGTACAGGCAGCGTGGTGATATACATGGTGACACAACGGTACATGTACAACGTTCCAATCATGAAGAAACACCTTCGACCAATGATGGACCTGGAGGGGGAAGTTACCACAATTAGAACAGCACAGTCTAAACCAATAGTCTAAAAAATAAAAAACACAGTTAGGTCACAGTGGTTATAACAATGTATACAGACATAATATAACATTTAAAAAAAAAATGTCTCTATTCCTTTGAAACTTTTGTGAGTGTAATGTTTACAGTCTATTGTTAATAAAAAAAAATAAAAAAATTAACTTGCTTTGTCAAATGTAAACATGTGTTTCCCGTACCAATAAAGTTCTTTGAATTGAAAGAAAGATAAGGATTTGAGAGAGAGAACAATAGAGAATGATGTACTTGTGTTTGAATTGAAAGAGAGAGAGAGAATCATGTACATGTGTTTGAGGAAGAGAGAGAGAGAATCATGTACTTGTGTTTGAGGAAGAGAGAGAGAGAACGATAGAGAATGATGTACTTGTGTTTGAGGAAGAGAGAGAGAGAACGATAGAGAATGATGTACTTGTGTTTGAATTGAAAGAGAGAGAACGATAGAGAATGATGTACTTGTGTTTGAATTGAAAGAGAGAGAACGATAGAGAATGATGTACTTGTGTTTGAATTGAAAGAGAGAGAACGATAGAGAATTATGTACTTGTGTTTGAATTGAAAGAGAGAGAACGATAGAGAATTATGTACTTGTGTTTGAATTGAAAGAGAGAGAACGATAGAGAATGATGTACTTGTGTTTGAATTGAAAGAGAGAGAACGATAGAAAATGATGTACTTGTTTGAATTGAAAGAGAGAGAACGATAGAGAATGATGTACTTGTGTTTGAATTGAAAGAGAGAGAGAGAATCATGTACATGTGTTTGAGGAAGAGAGAGAGAGAATCATGTACTTGTGTTTGAGGAAGAGAGAGAGAACGATAGAGAATGATGTACTTGTGTTTGAGGAAGAGAGAGAGAGAACGATAGAGAATGATGTACTTGTGTTTGAATTGAAAGAGAGAGAACGATAGAGAATGATGTACTTGTGTTTGAATTGAAAGAGAGAGAACGATAGAGAATTATGTACTTGTGTTTGAATTGAAAGAGAGAGAACAATAGAGAATTATGTACTTGTGTTTGAATTGAAAGAGAGAGAACGATAGAGAATTATGTACTTGTGTTTGAATTGAAAGAGAGAGAACGATAGAGAATTATGTACTTGTGTTTGAATTGAAAGAGAGAGAACGATAGAGAATGATGTACTTGTGTTTGAATTGAAAGAGAGAGAACGATAGAGAATTATGTACTTGTGTTTGAATTGAAAGAGAGAGAACGATAGAGAATTATGTACTTGTGTTTGAATTGAAAGAGAGAGAACGATAGAGAATTATGTACTTGTGTTTGAATTGAAAGAGAGAGAGAACGATAGAGAACGATAGAGAATGATGTACTTGTGTTTGAGGAAGAGAGAGAGAGAATCATGTACTTGTGTTTGAGGAAGAGAGAGAACGATAGAGAATGATGTACTTGTTTGAATTGAAAGAGAGAGAACGATAGAGAATGATGTACTTGTTTGAATTGAAAGAGAGAGAACGATAGAGAATGATGTACTTGTGTTTGAATTGAAAGAGAGAGAACGATAGAGAACGATAGAGAATGATGTACTTGTGTTTGAATTGAAAGAGAGAGAGAACGATAGAGAACGATAGAGAATGATGTACTTGTGTTTGTGGAAGAGAGAGAGAACGATAGAGAATGATGTACTTGTGTTTGAATTGAAAGAGAGAGAACGATAGAGAACGATAGAGAACGATAGAGAATGATGTACTTGTGTTTGAATTGAAAGAGAGAGAACGATAGAGAACGATAGAGAACGATAGAGAATGATGTACTTGTGTTTGAGGAAGAGCCACTGTATGAACCAAAGTCCCACCAACACCATCCCGTTGACTTCGGTTACCGTAAACGCCCACGGTACACGGTCCACATAGTCAAAGAACTTATCCGGTAACGGCGGACTGACCGATTTATCCGGTACCCGTTCGTGTACGACGGTGATGATGACGGTGGTCAGAATGAGGTTGAATAACGCGTACACAAACGCCACCCCTGTTTTCCACCATTCCCGCGGCAACCGGTTGCTACGGCCTTCCGGTACCGAAATCTTGATGTAGTCGCTGTGTTTCCGGAGACCGTTGCTAAGCGACCGAATCAGCCGGCTGGATTTGCTGCTAGCTCCGCCGCTAGTCCGTCGGTCGTCCTGGTTAAGCTTGGCGTTAGGGATGTGGTCCGTTATCGTTGATGAGGAAGGGTTGCCGTTGGGGACGATGTGAGGAGGTGGCGGCTGGGACTCCATTGTCACAGAGACCTCAAGGTGGTAGTGGCCTCTAGTTGGTTTCTCCTCATCTTCGTGCATCAGTTCTGGGGTGAATATTTTTGGAGACACTCAACCAGCCAATCAGCAGGCTCCAAACACGTCCTTTAACCAATCAGTAGTCTCCAACAAACAACAAAAAGTATAATCCAGAAACTTCCAGCAAGGTGTAACCTCCGACCTCCGATAATGTTTGGTGGGTTAGAGGTACCTGATCAATGTGATCAATAATCCTATCAGTTCTAGTCTGGTCAAATAAATCAGCTCTGAGGGTATCAACAAATGTCAAGAGAGCTTTGGAAAACACCTGGAAAAACACAAGAACACAGACATCAGAAACTGCCCAGGAGACTAGAACCTGTTTCTACCTGATCAAATAAAAAAAGGAAGTGAAATGTACAAAAGAGGAAGGAAGGGGTGAAAACCTGTTCCACAGGCAATAGCTAGCTAGCTCAGGAGGTTGGTGTCACCTTAATTAAATTGGAGAGGACAGGCTCGTGGTAATGGCTGGAGCGGAGTCAGTGGAATGGTACCAAATACATCAAACACGTGGTTTCCATGGTTTGATAACATTCCATTCCATTCATTCCGTTCCAGACGGTATTATGAGCTGTCCTCCCCTCAGTAGCCTCCACAGACAGACAGGCTGTGCTCTCAGAGCTCTCAGGGGCAGTTTACCGGACACATTTATAAGCCTAGTTCTAGATTTGAAAGGCTTTCTTAATGTGCCCTATTTAAAATGCTTTTTTAGTCCAGGACTGGACTTTGATCTGTGTCTGGGGGGGAAACCCAGCCCTCAGTGGTCAGAGAGGACAGGCTGGTAACATGGTGTGTTCTCTTCTATCTGAACTCTCTGTACAGTCACACTCAGTCAACACAGGTGAGAAATGGTCCCTTCCTACTTGTAGGAATGTTGGTTTTGACTCAAGAGTAACCAGAGAGAGAAAGAACCACACCTTAAAAACTCTCACACACATTCCTCACTCTTTAAAACCACAGGTGATTTCACACACACACACACACACACACCCACACACACACACACACACACCTCGGTGTGCTTTATTAGTGTTGTTGAAGCAGAACAATGAGGAGTTCAGACTGCTACAACAACTGGCAGGATGGAGGAGGGAGGGAGGAGGGAGGAACGGAGGGAGGAGAGGGGAGGGGGAGGGAGGGAGGAGAGAGGGAGGGAGGGAGGGAGGGGCAGAAGGGCTATTCAGAGAATGTGAATCACAATGCACTCATCTAAAACAATGACATTACCTAGGTAACTAAACAACACTGTTACGCAACACACACACAGTTGGAGAAAAGTATAGTGAGTGAGTGAGTGAGTGAGTGAGTGAGTGAGTGAGTGAGTGAGTGTACTCAAAAAGCTACAAATCATTTTTCTCCAGATCATATCTGGCCTGCATGTTAATGTGTGACTGACCCCCTCTAATCCACCCCCCCTCTTTCTCCCATTTTACTCTAATCTAAACCGTCTTTCTCCCATTTTACTCTAATCTAAACCGTCTTTCTCCCATTTTACTCTAATCTAAACCGTCTTTCTCCCATTTTACTCTAATCTAAACCGTCTTTCTCCCATTTTACTCTAATCTAAACCGTCTTTCTCCCATTTTACTCTAATCTAAACCGTCTTTCTCCCATTTTACTCTAATCTAAACCGTCTTTCTCCCATTTTACTCTAATCTAAACCGTCTTTCTCCCATTTTACTCTAATCTAAACCGTCTTTCTCCCATTTTACTCTAATCTAAACCGTCTTTCTCCCATTTTACTCTAATCTAAACCGTCTTTCTCCCATTTTACTCTAATCCACCCCCCGTCTTTCTCCCATTTTACTCTAATCTAAACCGTCTTTCTCCCATTTTACTCTAATCTAAACCGTCTTTCTCCCATTTTACTCTAATCTAAACCGTCTTTCTCCCATTTTACTCTAATATAGGGTTGCAAAGGGTCGGAAACTTTCCAGTAAATTCATCAACAACAACAAAAAAGTTAGTTTATAACATTGAACTTTTTTTTTGTGGGATACACATAAGGCAATTCTAGTTCTTGTGGCATATTTTGATTAAACTATCCCCAATTCAATGGCATTGCAACCCTCTACATGTACAGTATACTCTACCATCACATGTACAGCTGATATATGAAGCATGAATCAGTTCAATTAGACATTGAACATGGACCCTGTATGAATCCTGGATCTATAGCTGTCAAGACAGGTTTTAGTACAGAGATCTCAGAAAACGCAGTGTGACTACATAACGTTTTGTGTGTCTTTATGTTACGGGGTGAAAACTGTTTGTTTCCATGGGCAACGCAAATCCTAAATAATAAAAATGAACAACAGAGCGCTTCTAACTGAAAATCACCCGTCATTAACATGGTTCTTCAATAGTTATAATACTTGTTTGGATGCGCATTTGGTGTCGAGCGTGTTTAAATTACAGTGATATTGTCACACATCATCTGACCCAGGAAGGATTATTTTAATTTTTTAATTTTTTTAAACTACAGTCAAGTGTGGAACAGCTGTTGTGATTGGGCATGAGATGCAACAACCGTGCTGGGGGGGGGGGAAATGAAATGGAGGTGTTGGAGAGGAATGTCCAGAATATTTTGGCGTCTCTTTCATTATACAGACTCTGGATCCATGTTGGATCTAATATCCCTTGTGATATTGACCATCTGTTGTTGTCTGCTTGATTTACAGCATCAAGGTACATTTTTTTTTTATACATTTTTAGTCATTTAGCAGACGCTCTTATCCAGAGCGACTTACAGTAGTGAATGCATACATTTCATACATTTTTTTTTCTTCTCCGTACTGGTCCCCAGTGGGAATCGAACCCACAACCCTGGCGTTGCAAACACCACGCTCTACCAAGTGAGCTACACGGGACCACGTATTTTCATATGGATTGGACACCAAGTCTACTGTCCAGATAGACAATTGCAGCAACACCAAAGGCTTTTCCTATGAATTATTCTGGATATTATCATAGCTGTGGAAAGTAAGAGTGCTGCAACACCCCCTGAAAAATCTGGGGGGAAAAAATTAAAAATGTTTTGAAAAAAATATATTTTTTTCCCTTCACAAAAGTAGTGCATCTAATGACAACATCTAATGCTGGCTTCGACTTGGCTTTCCATACAAATCCTATCATTAAAAAAAAAAGAAACCTGCTTTTTTGGTCACTTTGTGGTGAGAAAAACAGCGATGGTGAGATTAATGCTACCACTATTTATTTATTATGTGTTCCTGTGTTGGCCACATTGGATCCTTGGTGATGTTTCTGGAGCATATATATATATAGTCAGGCAATGTCCCCATTATTCCCTCATAGTTTAGAATGCAAGAACAATTAGAACGTCAACTAGAACGTCAATTAGAACGTCAACTAGAACGTCAAGGCCTAAAGAAGTATTCTTAACATGATAATGGCCTACTTTTTATTTGACACTTTTTGCATGTTTTTTTTTTGGGGGGGGGAAGAGGTCTATTAGACCCTATACACAACACACACACACACACACACACACACACACACACACACACACACACACACACACACACACACACACACACACACACACACACACACACGCTTATAATTTATATAAGTGTATAACATTGAGGTCCTTGAAAATTACCATTAAGTGCTTGAAAAAGTACTTGAATTTGACTTGTCAATGCCTGTATGAACCCTGCTTATTAAAGGACGTATTGTACTAGATCTGTGTTGTAAAGGTGACGTTATGGGACAATTTGTATATATTTTCACTTTTGGTAAACATGTAGAACTGCATAAAAAAAAAAAAACATGTTTTGTTTTAAACCATTATTTGTTTTTTATTTTTTAAATACAATAAAAAAAACGTTGATCCCAATGTCACACATTGGCTCAAGTATTAATAGAAAGATCCATCTATACTAATAGAATCTGACACGGTAGTTCGAGGCCTGTGGAGGTCCGTTGCCGAGTTCAAAACAACTGGACACTCGGGAAAAATACAAAGTAAAATCATGACGTCAGTGATCTTCAGGTACGGAAGTCTAGAAAGAGGCCCGAGTTGGAATTCGGAGTTGGATGACCATTCAAATCGATTTTTTTCCCCCAATCGGAGCCCCTTTTTCTCCCCCCTCTGAGTTCCCAGTTGTTTTGAACGCTCGGAAGACGGAGATTACCGAGTTCCGGGTTGTATTGAACGCGACATCATTCACAAGCCACAGTGAAAGCGGTAGGACAGGAGAGGAGAGAGGGGTGTAAAATCATTACGGAAACCGGTTACAGTTTAATTAAGAAGCAAAACAAAGCAAAACCAGACTTTCTATTGGACACATTCAGCTAGGTCCCTCCCCGTGGCGTAATGGAATACTACTCACAGTAAACTACCCTTCCCTTTCTCACCGCCATCACCACCACAACATGAGGGTATATAGAACAAATATCATATTTTTCACCGGGCGATAATAACATGAAGGATTTAAGTAGGTGAAATAGAAATTAGGAGTCCTCTGTGTTTAAGTACTGGAAATAGTTAGGTCTTTAATATCTGAATATTCGACCACAAAGCCAGTCAGAAGCAATTCACCTGTTGAAAGGTGAGCTATGGCTACCGACAACACCTTCTCTAAACTCTTAAAACTTTTTACCTGCGCTCTTAGGGAAATGAAAATAACAAACGTTCTCAAATTAGGCTAATTAAACAATGTATCCCCGGCAAAAAAAACAAAAAAAACCAGCTTACCTCTCTGTTCAGTAACGTCAAAGTTGGAAAGAAATGTGTAACCTTTTTAGTGTTGCTCCTCTGGGTTGAGTTGTCTTCTCTACCTTGGGTGTGTAAATCACAACTCCCCTCCTGCCAGACAAGACACGCCCCCTTCTGCAAAACACGCCCCTATAGCTGCCTATTACAGCTCAGCAATTATCACCACAGTAACAGTGGATGTACATTTCTATATATATATATATTTTTTTTATAATAATAATAATAGCGCAATTTCATATAAAAAGGTGTCGATTATATTTAAAGGTCTTTAAAAAAAATGTAAATCTTCAGACAGAAAACAGGTTCTCGCTGTCCAAATAAGGCACACCAAGGCCACTCCCCCCGGCAGTGAGTCACTTCTCGCAAAACTATCCGCCCGTTCCAGAACGGTTGTTAAAGCTCGAGCTCAAATGACTCACCGTCCCCAGCCGTCATCACGAGGGACTGTCTTGTCCATGACTCCGCAGGGGCATAACACAAGTAATTCAGAGCAGCTGTTTAGTTAACGTTTCACCTCCGCTCTCTAATTTACTTTTAAGATGAGGCTACCCCGTGACTGACTGGACAACACCACGAGTCCAAATGGAACCCTATTCCCTATATATAGTGCACTAATTCTGACCGGAGCACTTTGGCACCCTATTCTCTATATAGTGCACTAATTCTGACGGGAGCCCTTTGGCACCCTATTCCCTATATTTTTTAAATATTATTTTTTAACATTTTAGTCATTTAGCAGACGCTCTTATCCAGAGCGACTTACAGTAGTGGCGTGATGTTTTGATAACCATGTAAAATCATGGGAGTAAATAGAGCCGAATATATTGATAAAAGTCACCCTGTCCAAAGATATTTACATGGTTATGAAAAAGTCACGTCAGGGTAAACCTACACAAAACTCAGCCCTTATTTTAACTGTTTAAAAAAAAATCCCTATGGAAAAAATGAATGGAGGAGTAAGGCTTGGAAACATTTCCTTGTTTGACCTTTAGGGGGCTCTGTACAGTGAAGACGGAGGACATGAGTTTTGAGGCACTGTGCTATTTTCACCACCAGATGGCGCCATTGGTCAAATAAAAATATATTTGGAGTGTTGGAACAGACTGTGCCATGCAATTACACATGGAACCAAAGTATTCACTCCCTCCCTTCCTTCCTCCCTCACCCTCAAAATTTTACATTCTAGTAATTTAGCAAATGCTCTTATCCAGAGCGACTTACAGGAGTAATTAAGGTTAAGTGCCTTGTTCAAGGGCACACCGACAGATTTTTCACATAGTTGGCTAGATGGGATTCAAACCAGTGAAATTTCAGTTACTGGCACCGACATTCTTAACCGCTAGGCTACCTGCCGCCCCTCTATACCCCCTCTTTCTCATGCACACTGATGTTCACTGAGTGATAAGGAGTGACTAAACAGTATATCTTTAGAGAATGATAGTGTCTCCGGCCCAAATGTTTCCCTATTCCCTATATAGTGCACTCTGGTCAAAAGTAGTACACTCTATAGGGAAATGGGAGTCATTTGGGACGAAGAACGAGTTCTAGAGAGGTCAAGGGAGTATTGGAGATGTGTCCTATTTAAACTAGTATGGTTCATAACACCATACCTGTCTGTTAGCTACTAACTGTTGACAGATTCCCCTCCAGGTCCAGACTATAACACCATACCTGTCTGTTATCAACATTAGCCATGGTGGAGGGAAGGGCTGGGGTCACTTTGAAATGTCCTTGTTTTCGAAAGAAAAGCACATTTTTGTTGTCCATTAATAAAATAACATCAAATTGATCAGAAATACAGTGTATTTCTTCTGAAACTCGTCAGTCTATTCTTGTTCTGAGAAATGAAGGCTATTCCATGCGAGAAATTGCCAAGAAACTTAAGATCTCGTACATCGCTGTGTACTAATTCCTTTACAGAACAGAGCAAACTGGCTCTAACCAGAATAGAAAGAGGAGTGGGAGGCCCCGGTGCACAACTGAGCAAGAGGACAAGTACATTAGAGTGTCTAGTTTGAGAAACAGACGACTCACAAGTCCTCAACTGGCATCTTCCTTAAATAGTACCCTGCAAACCACCAGTCTCAACGTCAGCAGTGAAGAGGCGACTGCAGGGATGGCTAGTGTATATTTTCAATGACTTCTTATTTAATAAGCTCAAAAGGAGAAACTATGTCAATAACAACAACAAAAATCTTAAATTCAAATTGACCCCAACCCTGATGGAGAGAGACAGAGATGAACTACTTGAACCGTATTAACAGGTTTAATATCACCTATAGGCCTGTTGACCTTTCCCACCGGCGCACAAACGTCAATTTAACGTCTATTCCACATTGGTTCAACGTAATTTGATTGAAATTAGGTGGAAACACTGTTGATTCAACCAAGTGTGCACCCCAGTGAGATGTTCTTTTCTTGAAGACACAGATGTCTTCGTTTCTGGTCTCAAGAACAGCTGCAGTCTTATTTTAGTCCCCCGTCTCTCCATACCTTCCCCCTACAGATGTAAGATCTTAATTTGAGCCAGTTAGCTACAGCAGGAAAATAATCCTTGCGGCAACAGGAAATGTGAAGTATCATGTGGATATGGCTCTAATTAAAGGTGCGCTATGCAGTAATCCCTTCGTCATTTCCTGGTTGCCATAACTTTATTAATTCGCCTAATTTCAGTTTATGTGACAAAACAAGCAGTTATTGTGTAGACAATCAAATCACATGAAATCAAATTGTATTTGTCACATGCGCCGAATACAACCTTACCATGACTATGCTTACTTACAAGCCCTTAACCAACAATGTACAATCTAAACCGCTGTGACATATATTTTCCATAACCAAAAATATTGTACTGTATTTTCAGCTGTTTAAAGCTGGTGCACAAAACCTAAAGTAAAAAAATTCAAAAACTGAACTTGAGCACGGAAGCGTAGAAATATTGCACATAGAACCGTCTTCTAATACTTGCTTTGAATGAGAATGACAGATCTATAACTCACATTTCTATGTGAATTTGGTCGGGTCGCCCCCCCCCCAAAAAAGTTGCATAACGCAGCTTTAATGGACATGTTTTGTAGGGGTTGATACATTTTTCGTTAGGACCAAATCATATCTGACATTTTAAAGTGGAAATTACAAACTTTCCTTGGATTTTTCTTTCTTTTTTTTTTTTACAAGTTTGCATTTCCTGATAGGAACATTCTCAGCAACAAAATAGTGATCAAATTATGATCCTACATCTGTAGATTTCCCCCTTCCTCTCCCTGAACCCGACCCTGCCACGGGTGGTATGCGGCCAAGGCTGCATGGCCCAGTGCACTACAGGCTCATGTCATGGCACGCAGGGAAAGATGCGGAGGAGCGGTGCGGCCGCAGACTGGAGCGAACTTGATCCGTGAGCGCACCTGCTGTTGTGCTTAGTTGAAGAATGTCAGCTATGTGGGAGAGAGAAGGAGAGAGGCAGAGACAGAGACAGAGGGAGAGAGGAAGAAATTGATTGGGGGATAGAGAGAGGAGTGTTAACCCCAGATGTCAGTCGGTCAGTTGGCCAGTTTTGTCCAACGCCTCTGCAACTTCTCTCTCTACCATGGCGGAAAAGCATAACCCACCCCACCACAAACACAGGTAACTACTTTTATACCCGTCTTCTCTCTCTGTCAACCTAGCATTGAGCCTGGAGCTGTAGGACCTGCTCTTCTTCTCTCTCTGTCAACCTAGCATTGAGCCTGGAGCTGTAGGACCTTCTCTTCTTCTCTCTCTGTCAACCTGCATTGAGCCTGGATCTGTAGGCCTATGAGTTTTGATAGCTTACAATGACAAAACTGTAGCATATAGTGTCTGTAGAACTATAAAGTGTCAATATAGGTCTATATAGTGTCTATATAGGGTCTATAGGTCTATATAGTGTCTATATAGTGTCTATAGGTCTATGTAGTGTCTATATAGTGTCTATATAGTGTCTGTAGGTCTATATAGTGTCTGTAGGTCTATATAGTGTCTATAGGTCTATATAGTGTCTATATAGTGTCTATAGGTCTATATAGTGTCTATATAGTGTCTATAGGTCTATATAGGGTCTATATAGTGTCTATAGGTCTATATAGTGTCTATATAGTGTCTATATAGTGTCTGTAGGTCTATATAGTGTCCATAGGTCTATATAGTGTCTATATAGTGTCTATATAGTGTCTATATAGTGTCTATATAGTGTCTGTAGGTCTATATAGTGTCTATATAGTGTCTATATAGTGTCTATATAGTGTCTATATCGTGTCTGTAGGTCTATATAGTGTCTATAGGTCTATATAGTGTCTATATAGTGTCTATATAGTGTCTGTAGGTCTATATAGTGTCTATATAGTGTCTATATAGTGTCTGTAGGTCTATATAGTGTCTGTATAGTGTCTGTAGTGTCTATATAGTGTCTATATAGTGTCTATATAGTGTATATATAGTGTCTGTAGGTCTATATAGTGTCTATATAGTGTCTATATAGTGTCTATATAGTGTCTATATAGGTCTATATAGTGTCTATATAGTGTCTATATAGTGTCTGTAGGTCTATATAGTGTCTATATAGTGTCTGTAGGTCTATATAGTGTCTATATAGTGTCTATAGTTCTATATAGTGTCTATATAGTGACTATAGGTCTATATAGTGTCTGTAGGTCTATATAGTGTCTATATAGTGTCTATATAGTGTCCATATAGTGTCTGTAGGTCTATATAGTGTCTATATAGTGTCTATATAGTGTCTGTAGGTCTATATAGTGTCTATATAGTGTCTATATAGTGTCTGTAGGTCTATATAGTGTCTGTATAGTGTCTGTAGTGTCTATATAGTGTCTATATAGTGTCTATATAGTGTCTATATAGTGTCTATATAGGTCTATATAGTGTCTATATAGTGTCTATATAGTGTCTGTAGGTCTATATAGTGTCTATATAGTGTATATAGGTCTATATAGTGTCTATATAGTGTCTATAGTTCTATATAGTGTCTATATAGTGTCTATATAGTGACTATAGGTCTATATAGTGTCTATATAGTGTCTATATAGTGTCTGTAGGTCTATATAGTGTCTATATAGTGTCTGTAGGTCTATATAGTGTCTATATAGTGTCTATAGTTCTATATAGTGTCTATATAGTGTCTATATAGTGTCTATATAGTGACTATAGGTCTATATAGTGTCTGTAGGTCTATATAGTGTCTATATAGTGTCTATATAGTGTCTATATAGTGTCTGGAGGTCTATATAGTGTCTATAGGTCTATATAGTGTCTATATAGTGTCTATATAGTGTCTGTAGGTCTATATAGTGTCTATATAGTGTCTATATAGTGTCTATATAGTGTCTATATAGTGTATGTAGGTCTATATAGTGTCTATAGGTCTATATAGTGTCTATATAGTGTCTATATAGTGTCTGTAGGTCTATATAGTGTCTATATAGTGTCTGTAGGTCTATATAGTGTCTGTATAGTGTCTGTAGTGTCTATATAGTGTCTATATAGTGTCTATATAGTGTCTGTAGGTCTATATAGTGTCTATATAGTGTCTATATAGTGTCTATATAGTGTCTATAGGTCTATATAGTGTCTATATAGTGTCTATATAGTGTCTGTAGGTCTATATAGTGTCTATATAGTGTCTGTAGGTCTATATAGTGTCTATATAGTGTCTATAGTTCTATATAGTGTCTATATAGTGTCTATATAGTGTCTATATAGTGACTATAGGTCTATATAGTGTCTGTAGGTCTATATAGTGTCTATATAGTGTCTATATAGTGTCTGTAGGTCGATATAGTGTCTATAGGTCTATATAGTGTCTATATAGTGTCTATATAGTGTCTGTAGGTCTATATAGTGTCTATATAGTGTCTATATAGTGTCTGTAGGTCTATATAGTGTCTGTATAGTGTCTGTAGTGTCTATATAGTGTCTATATAGTGTCTATATAGTGTCTATATAGTGTCTGTAGGTCTATATAGTGTCTATATAGTGTCTATATAGTGTCTATATAGTGTCTATATAGGTCTATATAGTGTCTATATAGTGTCTATATAGTGTCTGTAGGTCTATATAGTGTCTATATAGTGTCTGTAGGTCTATATAGTGTCTATATAGTGTCTATAGTTCTATATAGTGTCTATATAGTGTCTATATAGTGTCTATATAGTGACTATAGGTCTATATAGTGTCTGTAGGTCTATATAGTGTCTATATAGTGTCTATATAGTGTCTGTAGGTCTATATAGTGTCTATAGGTCTATATAGTGTCTATATAGTGTCTATATAGTGTCTGTAGGTCTATATAGTGTCTGTATAGTGTCTGTAGTGTCTATATAGTGTCTATATAGTGTCTATATAGTGTCTATATAGTGTCTGTAGGTCTATATAGTGTCTATAAAGTGTCTATAGGTCTATATAGTCTCTATATAGTGTCTATATAGTGTCTATATAGTGTCTGTAGGTCTATATAGTGTCTATATAGTGACTATAGGTCTATATAGTGTCTATAGGTCTATATAGTGTCTATATAGTGTCTATATAGTGACTATAGGTCTATATAGTGTCTATAGGTCTATATAGTGTCTGTAGGTCTATATAGTGTCTATATAGTGTCTATATAGTGTCTATAGGTCTATATAGTGTCTATATAGTGTCTATATAGTGTCTGTATAGTGTCTATATAGTGTCTATATAGTGTCTATATAGTGTCTGTATAGTGTCTGTATAGTGTCTGTAGGTCTATATAGTGTCTATATAGTGTCTATATAGTGTCTATATAGTGTCTATAGGTCTATATAGTGTCTGTAGGTCTATATAGTGTCTATAGGTCTATATAGGGTCTATATAGTGTCTATATAGTGTCTATATAGTGTCTATATAGTGTCTATATTGTGTCTATATAGTGTCTATAGGTCTATATAGTGTCTATATAGTGTCTATATAGTGTCTATATGTCTATATAGTGTCTATATTGTGTCTATATAGTGTCTATATAGTGTCTGTAGGTCTATATAGTGTCTATAGGTCTATATAGTGTCTATATAGTGTCTATATAGTGTCTAAAGGTCTATATAGTGTATATAGGTCTATATAGTGTCTATATGGTGTCTATATAGTGTCTATATAGTGTCTATAGGTCTATATAGTGTCTATAGGTCTATATAGTGTCTATATAGTGTCTATATAGTGTCTGTAGGTCTATATAGTGTCTATATAGTGTCTGTAGGTCTATATAGTGTCTATATAGTGTCTATAGGTCTATATAGTGTCTATAGGTCTATATAGTGTCTATATAGTGTCTATAGGTCTATATAGTGTCTATATAGTGTCTATATAGTGTCTGTAGGTCTATATAGTGTCTATAGGTCTATATAGTGTCTATATAGTGTCTATATAGTGTCTATATAGTGTCTATAGGTCTATATAGTGTCTATAGGTCTATATAGGGTCTATATAGTGTCTATATAGTGTCTATATAGTGTCTATATAGTGTCTATAGGTCTATATAGTGTCTATATAGTGTCTATATAGTGTCTATAGGTCTATATAGTGTCTATATAGTGTCTATATAGTGTCTATATAGTGTCTGTAGGTCTATATAGTGTCTATATAGTGTCTATATAGTGTCTATAGGTCTATATAGTGTCTATATAGTGTCTATATAGTGTCTATATAGTGTCTATAGGTCTATATAGTGTCTATATAGTGTCTATATAGTGTCTATATAGTGTCTATAGGTCTATATAGTGTCTATATAGTGTCTATATAGTGTCTATAGGTCTATATAGCGTCTATATAGTGTCTATATAGTGTCTGTAGGTCTATATAGTGTCTATATAGTGTCTATATAGTGTCTATATAGTGTCTATAGGTCTTTATAGTGTCTATATAGTATCTATATAGTGTCTATATAGTGTCTATAGGTCTATATAGTGTCTATATAGTGTCTATATAGTGTCTATAGGTCTATATAGTGTCTATATAGTGTCTATAGTTCTATATAGTGTCTATATAGTGTCTATATAGTGTCTGTTTAGTTTCTGTATAGTGTCTATATAGTGTCTATATAGTGTCTGTATAGTTTCTGTATAGTGTCTATATAGGGTCTATATAGTGTATGTAGGTCTATATATGGAGCTGGAGCTGGTCTCTGACTGTTGAGGCTGGAGCTGGAGCTGGTCTCTGACTGTTGAGGCTGGAGCTGGTCTCTGACTGTTGAGGCTGGAGCTGGAGCTGGTCTCTGACTGTTGAGGCTGGAGCTGGAGCTGGTCTCTGACTGTTGAGGCTGGAGCTGGAGCTGGTCTCTGACTGTTGAGGCTGGAGCTGGCCTCTGACTGTTGAGGCTGGAGCTGTCCTCTGACTGCTGAGGCTGGGGCTGGAGCTGGTCTCTGACTGTTGAGGCTGGAGCTGGAGCTGGTCTCTGACTGTTGAGGCTGGAGCTGGAGCTGGTCTCTGACTGTTGAGGCTGGAGCTGGTCTCTGACTGTTGAGGCTGGAGCTGGAGCTGGTCTCTGACTGTTGAGGCTGGAGCTGGAGCTGGTCTCTGACTGTTGAGGCTGGAGCTGGAGCTGGTCTCTGACTGTTGAGGCTGGAGCTGGTCTCTGACTGCTGAGGCTGGAGCTGGAGCTGGTCTCTGACTGTTGAGGCTGGAGCTGGTCTCTGACTGTTGAGGCTGGAGCTGGAGCTGGCCTCTGACTGCTGAGGCTGGAGCTGGTCTCTGACTGCTGAGGCTGGAGCTGGTCTCTGACTGTTGAGGCTGGAGCTGGAGCTGGTCTCTGACTGCTGAGGCTGGAGCTGGTCTCTGACTGTTGAGGCTGGAGCTGGTCTCTGACTGTTGAGGCTGGAGCTGGAGCTGGACTCTGACTGCTGAGGCTGGAGCTGGTCTCTGACTGTTGAGGCTGGAGCTGGAGCTGGTCTCTGACTGCTGAGGCTGGAGCTGGAGCTGGTCTCTGACTGTTGAGGCTGGAGCTGGAGCTGGTCTCTGACTGTTGAGGCTGGAGCTGGAGCTGGTCTCTGACTGTTGAGGCTGGAGCTGGAGCTGGTCTCTGACTGTTGAGGCTGGAGCTGGAGCTGGTCTCTGACTGTTGAGGCTGGAGCTGGTCTCTGACTGTTGAGGCTGGAGCTGGAGCTGGCCTCTGACTGCTGAGGCTGGAGCTGGTCTCTGACTGTTGAGGCTGGAGCTGGTCTCTGACTGCTGAGGCTGGAGCTGGTCTCTGACTGTTGAGGCTGGAGCTGGAGCTGGTCTCTGACTGTTGAGGCTGGAGCTGGAGCTGGTCTCTGACTGCTGAGGCTGGAGCTGGAGCTGGTCTCTGACTGTTGAGGCTGGAGCTGGAGCTGGTCTCTGACTGCTGAGGCTGGAGCTGGAGCTGGTCTCTGACTGTTGAGGCTGGAGCTGGTCTCTGACTGTTGAGGCTGGAGCTGGAGCTGGTCTCTGACTTATGAGGCTGGAGCTGGTCTCTGACTGTTGAGGCTGGAGCTGGAGCTGGTCTCTGACTGTTGAGGCTGGAGCTGGAGCTGGTCTCTGACTGCTGAGGCTGGAGCTGGAGCTGGTCTCTGACTGCTGAGGCTGGAGCTGGTCTCTGACTGCTGAGGCTGGAGCTGGAGCTGGTCTCTGACTGCTGAGGCTGGAGCTGGAGCTGGTCTCTGACTGTTGAGGCTGGAGCTGGAGCTGGTCTCTGACTGTTGAGGCTGGAGCTGGTCTCTGACTGTTGAGGCTGGAGCTGGAGCTGGTCTCTGACTGTTGAGGCTGGAGCTGGTCTCTGACTGTTGAGGCTGGAGCTGGAGCTGGTCTCTGACTGTTGAGGCTGGAGCTGGCCTCTGACTGTTGAGGCTGGAGCTGGAGCTGGTCTCTGACTGCTGAGGCTGGAGCTGGAGCTGGTCTCTGACTGCTGAGGGTGGAGCTGGAGCTGGTCTCTGACTGTTGAGGATGGAGCTGGTCTCTGACTGTTGAGGCTGGAGCTGGAGCTGGTCTCTGACTGTTGAGGCTGGAGCTGGAGCTGGTCTCTGACTGTTGAGGCTGGAGCTGGCCTCTGACTGTTGAGGCTGGAGCTGTCCTCTGACTGCTGAGGCTGGGGCTGGAGCTGGTCTCTGACTGTTGAGGCTGGAGCTGGTCTCTGACTGTTGAGGCTGGAGCTGGAGCTGGTCTCTGACTGTTGAGGCTGGAGCTGGTCTCTGACTGTTGAGGCTGGAGCTGGAGCTGGTCTCTGACTGTTGAGGCTGGAGCTGGAGCTGGTCTCTGACTGTTGAGGCTGGAGCTGGTCTCTGACTGTTGAGGCTGGAGCTGGAGCTGGTCTCTGACTGTTGAGGCTGGAGCTGGAGCTGGTCTCTGACTGTTGAGGCTGGAGCTGGTCTCTGACTGTTGAGGCTGGAGCTGGAGCTGGTCTCTGACTGTTGAGGCTGGAGCTGGTCTCTGACTGTTGAGGCTGGAGCTGGAGCTGGTCTCTGACTGTTGAGGCTGGAGCTGGCCTCTGACTGTTGAGGCTGGAGCTGGAGCTGGTCTCTGACTGCTGAGGCTGGAGCTGGAGCTGGTCTCTGACTGCTGAGGGTGGAGCTGGAGCTGGTCTCTGACTGTTGAGGATGGAGCTGGTCTCTGACTGTTGAGGCTGGAGCTGGAGCTGGTCTCTGACTGTTGAGGCTGGAGCTGGAGCTGGTCTCTGACTGTTGAGGCTGGAGCTGGCCTCTGACTGTTGAGGCTGGAGCTGTCCTCTGACTGCTGAGGCTGGGGCTGGAGCTGGTCTCTGACTGTTGAGGCTGGAGCTGGTCTCTGACTGTTGAGGCTGGAGCTGGAGCTGGTCTCTGACTGTTGAGGCTGGAGCTGGTCTCTGACTGTTGAGGCTGGAGCTGGAGCTGGTCTCTGACTGTTGAGGCTGGAGCTGGAGCTGGTCTCTGACTGTTGAGGCTGGAGCTGGTCTCTGACTGTTGAGGCTGGAGCTGGAGCTGGTCTCTGACTGTTGAGGCTGGAGCTGGAGCTGGTCTCTGACTCTTTATCTTTCTCACTCTCTCTTTCTCTCTCTCTTTTTTTTCTCACCTTATCTGTCTGTCTCGCTCTCGCTCTCTCAATTTCAGGGGGCTTTATTGCCATGGGAAACATATGTTTACATTGCGAAAGCAAGTTCTATAGATAATAAACAAAAGTGAAATAAACAATAAAAAATTTACAGTAAACATTACACTCAAATGTCATATTATGTCTATATACAGTATTGCAACGATGCGCAAATAGTTAAAGTACAAAAGGGAAAATAAATAAGCATAAATATGGGTTGTATTTACAATGGTGTTTGTTCTTCACTGGTTGCCCTTTTCTTGTGGCAACAGGTCACACATCTTGCTGCTGTGATGGAACACTGTGGTATTTCACCCAGTAGATATGGGAGTTTATCAAAATGGGATTTATTTTCATAGTCTTCGTGTATCTGTGTAATCTGAGGGAAATATGTGTCTCTTAAATGGTCATACATTTGGCAGGAGGTTAGGAAGTGCAGCTCAGTTTCCACCTCATTTTGTGGGCAGTGTTGCACATAGCCTGTCTTCTCTTGAGAGCCAGGTCTGCCTACGGCGGCCTTTCTCAATAGCAAGGCTATGCTCACTGAGTCTGTACATAGTCAAAGCTTTCATTAATTTTGGGTCAGTCACAATGGTCAGGTATTCTGCCACTGTGTACTCTCTGTTTAGGGCCAAATAGCATTTCGGTTTGATCTGTTTTTTTGTTAAATGTTATCCAATGTGTCAAGTAATTATCTTTTTGTTTTCTCATGATTTGGTTGGTGTCTAATTGTGTTGCTGTCCTGGGGCTCTGTGGGGTCTGTTTGTGTTTGTGAACAGAGCCCCAGGACCAGCTTGCTGAGGGGACTCTTCTCCAGGTTCATCTCTCTGTAGGTGATGGCTTTGTTATGGAAGGTTTGAGAATCACTTCCTTTTAGGTGGTTGTAGAATTTAATGGCTCTTTTCTGGATTTTGATAATTAGCGGGTATCGGCCTAATTCTGCTCTGCATGGATTATTTGGTGTTTTCCGTTGTACACAGGGGACATTTTGGCAGAATTCTGCATGCGGAGTCTCAATTTGGTGTTTGTCCCATTTGGTGAATTCTTGGTTGGTGAGCGGACCCCAGACCTCACAACCATAAAGGGCAATGGATTCTATATTGGATTCAAATATTTTTAGCCAGATCCTAATTGGTATGTCGAATTTTTTTGTTCCTTTTGATATCGTAGAAGGCCCTTCTTGCCTTGTCTCTCAGATCGTTCACAGCTTTGTGGAAGTTACCTGTGGCGCTGATGTTTAGGCCGAGGTATGTATAGTTTGTTGTGAGGAAGTTACCTGTGGCGCTGATGTTTAGGCCCCGAGGTATGTATAGTTTTTTTGTGTGTTCAAGGGCAACGGTGTCTAGATGGAATTTGTATTTTTCTTTTCTGGAACACCATTATTTTTGTTTTACTGAGATGAACTGTTAGGGCCCAGGTCTGTCAGGGCCCAGGTCTGTCAGGGCCCAGGTCTGTCAGGGCCCAGGTCTGTCAGGGCCCAGGTCTGTCAGGGCCCAGGTCTGTCAGGGCCCAGGTCTGTCAGGGCCCAGGTCTGTCAGGGCCCAGGTCTGTCAGGGCCCAGGTCTGTCAGGGTCCAGGTCTGTCAGGGCCCAGGTCTGTCAGGGTCCAGGTCTGACAGAATCTGTTCAGAAGATCTAAGTGCTGCTGTAGGCCCTCCTTGGTTGGGGACAGAAGCACCAGATCATCAGCAAACAGTAGATATTTGACTTCAGATTCTAGTAGGGTGAAGCCGGGTGCTGCAGACTGTTCTAGTGCCCTCACCAGTTCATTGATATATATGTTGAAGAGGGTGGGGATCAAGCTGGATCCCTGTCTCACCCCACGGCCCTGTGGAAAGACATTTTAGTATTTTTTTAAACCAATTTTAACCACACACTTGTTGTTTGTGTACATGGATTTTATAATTTTGTATGTTTTTTCCCCTAACACCACTTTGAATCAATTTGTATAGAAGACCCTCATGCCAAATTGAGTCAAACACTGTTTTGAAATCAAAAAAGCACGAGAAGACTTTGCCTTTGTTTTGGTTTGTTTGTTTGTCAGTTAGGATGTGCAGGCTGAATATTGTTCTGTCGTACGGTAATTTGGTAAAAAGCCAATTTGACATTTGCTCAGTACATTGTTTTCACTGAGGAAATGTACGAGTCTGCTGTTAATGATAATGCAGAGGATTTTCTCAAGGTTGCTGTTGACTCATATCCCACGGTAGTTATTGGGGCCAAATTTGTTTCCACTTTTGTGGATTGGGGTGATCAGTCCTTGGTTCCAAATATTGGGGAAGATGCCAGAGCCGAGGATGATGTTAAAGAGTTTTAGTATAGCCAAGTGGAATTTGTCTTCTGTATATTTGATCATTTCATTGAGGATACCATCAACACCACAGGCCTTTTTGGGTTGGAGGGTTTTATATTTTGTCCTGTTGTTCATTCAATGTAATTGGAGAATCCAGTGGGTTCTGGTCGTCTTTAATAGTTGATTCTAAGATTTGTATTTGATCATGTATATGTTTTTGCTGTTTGTTCTTTGTTATAGAGCCAAAAATATTGTAGAAGTGGTTTACCCATAAATCTCTGTTTTGGAAAGATAACTCTTTGTCTTGTTGTTTGTTTAGTGTTTTCCAATTTTCCCAGAAGTGGTTAGAGTCTATGGATTCTTCCATTACATTGAGCTGATTTCTGACGTGCTGTTCCTTCTTTTTCCGTAGTGTATTTCTGTATTGTTTTAGTGATTCACCATAGTGAAGGCGTAGACTCACGTTTTCTGGGTCTCTATGTCTTTGGTTGGAAAAGGTTTCTCAATTTCTCTTTTAGATTTTTGCATTCTTCATCAAAACATCTGTCATTGTTGTTAACTTTCTTAGGTTGTCTGTTTGATATTTTTCTTTATTTGAGAAGGAAGATGAGAGGTCAAATATACTGTTTAGGTTTTCTACTGCCAAGTTTACACCTTCACTATTACAGTGAAATGTTTTGTCCAGGAAGTTGTCTAAAAGGGATTGAACTTGTTTCCTAATAGTTTTTTGGTAGGTTTCCACACTACTTTCCTTCCATCTATAGTTATTTCTTAATATTATTCAGTTCTTTTGGCTTTGATGCCTCATGATTGAGTATTGCTCTGTTCAAGCAGACTGTGATTTTGCTGTGATCTGATAGGGGTGTCAGTGGGCTGACTGTGAACGCTCTGAGAGACTCTGGGTTGAGGTCTGTGATAAAGTAGTCTACAGTACTACTGCCAAGAGATGATCTATAGGTGTACCTACCGTAGGAGTCTCCTCAAAGACTACCATTGACTATGTACAGACCCAGCGTGCGACAGGAGCTGTGAACCGTATTTGTTGGTTGTTTTGTCATAGATGTTGCCAGGGGGCATATTTGGGAGGGAATATTGTGGACCTGGTCGTAAAGGCTGGGCAAGGAAGACATTATGTTTTGAGGCACAGTCCCGGCAAATACTTGCATTCACCCCGCTGTATGGTGGAAGTCTTTTCGTGGTAGCAAGGTGGAGATAACCACTTGTGCGTTTGGGGAAAGTAGATTAAGCTTTTTTCAGTCACTCCCTTTCCTGCTGAGCCCTCAGGTCATTTGTGCCCGTGTGAATTACGATGTGGCTTGGGGGACCTAGTGTTTGGGCATCAGAGTTTAGCCACTTTGTGTTTGGGAAAAAGTTTATTATCTTAATGTGTTTGCAATTTAAGTCAATGAGGAGCACCCCCCTCTCTCCCCCTCTCTCTTTCTCTCTTTCTCTCTCTCTCCCTCTACCCCCTCTCTCTCTCTCGCTCTCTTTCTCTCTCCCTTTACCCCCCCTCTCTCTTTCTCTCTCCCTCTTCCCCCTCTCTCTCTCTGTCTCTATCTTTATCTCTGCCTCTATCGCTCTCTCCCCTCTCTCTCTCTCTCGCTCTCTCTCTCTCTCTCTCGCTCTCTCTCTCTCTCTCTCTCTCTCTCTCTCTCTCTCTCTCTCTCTCTCTCTCTCTCTCTCGCTCTCTTTCTCTCTCCCTTTACCCCCCTCTCTCTTTCTCTCTTTCTTTCTCCCTCTTCCCCCTCTCTCTCTGTTTCTCTCTATCTTTATCTCTGTCTCTGTCGCTCTCTCCCCCTCTCTCTCTCTCTCTCTCTCTCTCTCTCTCCCCTCTCTCTCTCTCTTTCTCCCTCGTCTCTCTCTCTCTCTCTCTCTCTCTCTCTCTCTGTCTCTCTTTATCGCTCTCCCTCTCCCTCCTCTCCCCCCTCTTTCTCTCTATTTCTCTCACCCTCCCCCTCTCACTCTCTTTCTCTCCCAATTTCTCTCTCTCCTTCCCTACCTGACTGACTCATCAGTGAGAGTTTAAAGCTGTTGTCAATGGCAGTATGTGTCAGAGAGAAAGAGAGAATGTGTGTGTGTGTGTGTGTGTGTGTGTGTGTGTGTGTGTCTTCTAACAAAGGTCTGACTTCACAGGCAGGGCTTCTGTTAAGAATTATGCAAATGTCCATACACACACACACACACACTGTGTAAACAGTCTCCTTGCTCTGTGAGAAACTCAGTCTCTCTTTACGTCATCGAGTAGCTCTGACTTTACATTGCCTGTGTGTGTGTGTGTGTGTGTGTGTGTGCGTGTGTGTGTGTGTGTGTGTGTGTGTGTGTGTGTGTGTGTGTGTGTGTGTGTGTGTGTGTGTGTGTGTGTGTGTGTAAACATGTGTCATCATGGATAATTGAGATGTTGAGTAAGAGGAGAGCTGAGGTGAGGTGTGGTGTATGCCATGGGGAAGACTAGCTACTGTATAACTGATACAGGGCCTTGCAAAAGTATTCATCCCTGTCACGCCCTGACCTGAGAGAGACGTTTTATTTCTCTATGTGGTTAGGTCAGGGTGTGGGGTGGGCATTCTATGTGATTAATTTCTTTGTTTTGGGGCCGAGTATGGTTCCTAATCAGAGGCAGCTGTCTATCGTTGTCTCTGATTAGGAACCATACTTAGGCAGCCATTTCCCACCTGTGTTTTGTGGGTAGTTGTTTTCTGTACCTGACGGAACTGTTTGGCTTTTCGTTTTTTTGTTTCTTTTGTTCATGTGTTTCATAGTAAATAAAATATGAACACTGCGCTTTGGTCCACTCCTTCAACTTCAGACGACAGCCGTTACAATCCCCCTTTGCGGTTTTTCCCTATTTAGTTGCATTACAACCTGTAACTTAAATAGATTTTTATTTGGATTTCATGTAATGGACATACACAAAAATAGTCCAAATTGGTGAAGTGAAATGAAAAAAATAACTTAAAAAAGAAATCTTAACAGAAAAGTGGTGGGTTCATATGTATTCACCCTCTTTGCTATGAAGCCCCTAAAAAAGATCTGGTGCAACCAATTACCTTCAGAAGTCACATAATTAGTTAAATAAAGTCCACCTGTGTGCAATCTAAGTGTCACATGATCTGTCATATAATCGCAGGAAATATACACCTATTCTAAAAGGCCCCAGAGTCTGCAACACCACTAAGCAAGGGGCACCACCAAGCAAGCGGCCCCATGAAGACCAAGGAGCTCTCCAAACAGGTCAGGGACAAAGTTGTGGAGAAGTACTGATCAAGGTTGGGTTATAAAAAAATATCAGAAACTTTGAACATCCCACAGGGCACCATTAGATCCATTATTAAAAAATGAAAGAATATGGCACCACAACAAACCTGCCAAGAGAGGGCCGCCCACCAAAACTCACAGACCAGGCAAGGAGGGCATTAATCAGAGAGGCATCAAAGAGACCAATGATAACCCTGAAGGAGCTGCAAAGCTCCACAGCGGAGATTGGAGTATCTGTCCATAGGACCATTTTAAGCCGTACACTCCACAGAGCTGGGCTTTACGAAAGAGTGTCCAGAAACATTTGGTGTTCGCCAAAAGGCATGTGGGCCACTCCCCAAACATGGAAGAAGGTACTCTGGTCAGATGAGACTAAAATTGAGCTTTTTGGCCATCAAGGAAAACGCTATGTCTGGTACAAACCCAACACCTCTCATCACCCCGAGAACACCATCCCCACAGTGAAGCATGGTGGTGGCAGCATCATGCTGTGGGGATGTTTTTCATCGGCAGGGACTGGGAAACTGGTCAGAATAGAAGGAACGATGGATGGTGCTAAATACAGAGAAATTCTTGAGTGAAACCAGTTTGTCTTACAGAGATTTGAGACTGGGACGGAGGTTCACCTTCCAGCAGGACAATGATCCTAAGCATACGGCTAAGGCAACACTTGAGTGGTTTAAGGGGGAAACATTTAAATGTCTTGGAATGGCTTAGTCAAAGCCCAGACCTCAATCCAATTGAGAATCTGTGGTATGACTTAAAGTTTGCTGTACACCAGCGGAACCCATCCAACTTGAAGGAGCTGGAGCAGTTTTGCCTTGAAGAATGGGCAAAAATCCCAGTGGCTAGATGTGCCAAGCTTATAGAAACATACCACAAGAGACTTGCAGCTGTAATTGCTGCAAAAGGTGGTTCTACAAAGTATTGACTTTGGGGGGTGAATATTTATGCACGCTCAAGTTGTCTGTTTTTTTGTCTTATTTCTTGTTTGTTTCACAAGAAAAAATATTGTGCATCTTCAAAGTGGTAGGCATGTTGTGTAAATCAAACGATCCAAACCCCCCAAAAATCCATTTTAATTCCAGGTTGTAAGGCAACAAAATAGGAAAAATGCCAAGGGGGGTGAATACTTTCGCAAGGCGCTGTGTGTGTGTGTGTGTGTATATATATATATAGGACAATGATTATGATGATGTATAGTAAGTAAATCATCTAGAATGATTCAGGCAGGATGCTGCTTTGCATCCAGATGAGCATACGATCAGATAGACAGATTTATCGACGTGTCCATCATTATCCTCCTATCCTCCACGTCACTCTGTCTGTCTGTCTCTATCCTCCACGTCACTCTGTCTGTCTCTATCCTCCACGTCACTCTGTCTGTCTCTATCCTCCACGTCACTCTGTCTGTCTCTATCCTCCACGTCACTCTGTCTGTCTCTATCCTCCACGTCACTCTGTCTGTCTGTCTCTATCCTCCACGTCACTCTGTCTGTCTGTCTCTATCCTCCACGTCACTCTGTCTGTCTCTATCCTCCACGTCACTCTGTCTGTCTCTATCCTCCACGTCACTCTGTCTGTCTCTATCCTCCACGTCACTCTGTCTGTCCCTATCCTCCACGTCACTCTGTCTGTCTCTATCCTCCACGTCACTCTGTCTGTCCCTATCCTCCACGTCACTCTGTCTGTCTGTCACTATCCTCCACGTCACTCTGTCTGTCTGTCTCTATCCTCCACGTCACTCTGTCTGTCTCTATCCTCCACGTCACTCTGTCTATCTGTCTCTATCCTCCACGTCACTCTGTCTGTCTGTCTCTATCCTCCACGTCACTCTGTCTGTCTGTCTCTATCCTCCACGTCACTCTGTCTGTCTCTATCCTCCACGTCACTCTGTCTGTAACTATCCTCCACGTCACTCTGTCTGTCTCTATCCTCCACGTCACTCTGTCTTTCTGTCTCTATCCTCCACGTCACTCTGTCTGTCTGTCTCTATCCTCCACGTCACTCTGTCTGTCCCTATCCTCCACGTCACTCTGTCTGTCCCTATCCTCCACGTCACTCTGTCTGTCCCTATCCTCCACGTCACTCTGTCTGTCCCTATCCTCCACATCACTCTGTCTGTCTGTCTCTATCCTCCACGTCACTCTGTCTGTCTCTATCCTCCACGTCACTCTGTCTGTCCCTATCCTCCACGTCACTCTGTCTGTCTGTCACTATCCTCCACGTCAATCTGTCTGTCTCTATCCTCCACGTCACTCTGTCTGTCTCTATCCTCCACGTCACTCTGTCTGTCTCTATCCTCCACGTCACTCTGTCTGTCTGTCCCTATCCTCCACGTCACTCTGTCTGTCTGTCCCTATCCTCCACGTCACTCTGTCTGTCTGTCTCTATCCTCCACGTCACTCTGTCTGTCCCTATCCTCCACATCACTCTGTCTGTCACTATCCTCCACGTCACTCTGTCTGTCTGTCTCTATCCTCCACGTCACTCTGTCTGTCCCTATCCTCCACATCACTCTGTCTGTCTCTATCCTCCACGTCACTCTGTCTGTCTCTATCCTCCACGTCACTCTGTCTGTCTCTATCCTCCACGTCACTCTGTCTGTCTGTCCCTATCCTCCACGTCACTCTGTCTGTCTGTCTCTATCCTCCAGGTCACTCTGTCTGTCCCTATCCTCCACGTCACTCTGTCTGTCTGTCTCTATCCTCCACGTCACTCTGTCTGTCCCTATCCTCCACGTCACTCTGTCTGTCTCTATCCTCCACGTCACTCTGTCTGTCTCTATCCTCCACGTCACTCTGTCTGTCTGTCTCTATCCTCCACGTCACTCTGTCTGTCTGTCTCTATCCTCCACGTCACTCTGTCTGTCTGTCTCTATCCTCCACGTCACTCTGTCTGTCCCTATCCTCCACGTCACTCTGTCTGTCTCTATCCTCCACGTCACTCTGTCTGTCCCTATCCTCCACGTCACTCTGTCTGTCTGTCTCTATCCTCCACGTCACTCTGTCTGTCTGTCTCTATCCTCCACGTCACTCTGTCTGTCTGTCTCTATCCTCCACGTCACTCTGTCTGTCTCTATCCTCCACGTCACTCTGTCTGTCTCTATCCTCCACGTCACTCTGTCTGTCTCTATCCTCCACATCACTCTGTCTGTCTCTATCCTCCACGTCACTCTGTCTGTCTGTCCCTATCCTCCACGTCACTCTGTCTGTCTGTCTCTATCCTCCACGTCACTCTGTCTGTCCCTATCCTCCACGTCACTCTGTCTGTCTGTCTCTATCCTCCACGTCACTCTGTCTGTCTGTCTCTATCCTCCACGTCACTCTGTCTGTCTCTATCCTCCACATCACTCTGTCTGTCTCTATCCTCCACATCACTCTGTCTGTCTCTATCCTCCACGTCACTCTGTCTGTCTGTCCCTATCCTCCACGTCACTCTGTCTGTCTCTATCCTCCACGTCACTCTGTCTGTCTGTCTCTATCCTCCACGTCACTCTGTCTGTCCCTATCCTCCACGTCACTCTGTCTGTCTCTATCCTCCACGTCACTCTGTCTGTCTCTATCTTCCACGTCACTCTGTCTGTCTGTCTCTATCCTCCACGTCACTCTGTCTGTCCCTATCCTCCACGTCACTCTGTCTGTCTGTCCCTATCCTCCACGTCACTCTGTCTGTCCCTATCCTCCACGTCACTCTGTCTGTCTCTATCCTCCACGTCACTCTGTCTGTCTCTATCCTCCACGTCACTCTGTCTGTCTCTATCCTCCACGTCACTCTGTCTGTCTGTCTCTATCCTCCACGTCACTCTGTCTGTCTCTATCCTCCACGTCACTCTGTCTGTCTCTATCCTCCACGTCACTCTGTCTGTCCCTATCCTCCACGTCACTCTGTCTGTCTCTATCCTCCACGTCACTCTGTCTGTCTCTATCCTCCACGTCACTCTGTCTGTCTGTCTCTATCCTCCACGTCACTCTGTCTGTCTGTCTCTATCCTCCACGTCACTCTGTCTGTCTGTCTCTATCCTCCACGTCACTCTGTCTGTCTCTATCCTCCACGTCACTCTGTCTGTCCCTATCCTCCACGTCACTCTGTCTGTCTCTATCCTCCACGTCACTCTGTCTGTCCCTATCCTCCACGTCACTCTGTCTGTCTGTCTCTATCCTCCACGTCACTCTGTCTGTCTCTATCCTCCACGTCACTCTGTCTGTCTGTCTCTATCCTCCACATCACTCTGTCTGTCCCTATCCTCCACGTCACTCTGTCTGTCTGTCTCTATCCTCCACGTCACTCTGTCTGTCTCTATCCTCCACGTCACTCTGTCTGTCTCTATCCTCCACGTCACTGTCTGTCTGTCTCTATCCTCCACGTCACTCTGTCTGTCTCTATCCTCCACGTCACTCTGTCTGTCTGTCTCTATCCTCCACGTCACTCTGTCTGTCCCTATCCTCCACGTCACTCTGTCTGTCCCTATCCTCCACGTCACTCTGTCTGTCTGTCTCTATCCTCCACGTCACTCTGTCTGTCTGTCTCTATCCTCCACGTCACTCTGTCTGTCTCTATCCTCCACGTCACTCTGTCTGTCTCTATCCTCCACGTCACTCTGTCTGTCTCTATCCTCCACGTCACTCTGTCTGTCTGTCCCTATCCTCCACGTCACTCTGTCTGTCTCTATCCTCCACGTCACTCTGTCTGTCTGTCTCTATCCTCCACGTCACTCTGTCTGTCCCTATCCTCCACGTCACTCTGTCTGTCTCTATCCTCCACGTCACTCTGTCTGTCTCTATCCTCCACGTCACTCTGTCTGTCTGTCTCTATCCTCCACGTCACTCTGTCTGTCCCTATCCTCCACGTCACTCTGTCTGTCTGTCCCTATCCTCCACGTCACTCTGTCTGTCCCTATCCTCCACGTCACTCTGTCTGTCTCTATCCTCCACGTCACTCTGTCTGTCTCTATCCTCCACGTCACTCTGTCTGTCTCTATCCTCCACGTCACTCTGTCTGTCTGTCTCTATCCTCCACGTCACTCTGTCTGTCTCTATCCTCCACGTCACTCTGTCTGTCTCTATCCTCCACGTCACTCTGTCTGTCCCTATCCTCCACGTCACTCTGTCTGTCTCTATCCTCCACGTCACTCTGTCTGTCTCTATCCTCCACGTCACTCTGTCTGTCTGTCTCTATCCTCCACGTCACTCTGTCTGTCTGTCTCTATCCTCCACGTCACTCTGTCTGTCTGTCTCTATCCTCCACGTCACTCTGTCTGTCTCTATCCTCCACGTCACTCTGTCTGTCCCTATCCTCCACGTCACTCTGTCTGTCTCTATCCTCCACGTCACTCTGTCTGTCCCTATCCTCCACGTCACTCTGTCTGTCTGTCTCTATCCTCCACGTCACTCTGTCTGTCTCTATCCTCCACGTCACTCTGTCTGTCTGTCTCTATCCTCCACATCACTCTGTCTGTCCCTATCCTCCACGTCACTCTGTCTGTCTGTCTCTATCCTCCACGTCACTCTGTCTGTCTCTATCCTCCACGTCACTCTGTCTGTCTCTATCCTCCACGTCACTGTCTGTCTGTCTCTATCCTCCACGTCACTCTGTCTGTCTCTATCCTCCACGTCACTCTGTCTGTCTGTCTCTATCCTCCACGTCACTCTGTCTGTCCCTATCCTCCACGTCACTCTGTCTGTCCCTATCCTCCACGTCACTCTGTCTGTCTGTCTCTATCCTCCACGTCACTCTGTCTGTCTGTCTCTATCCTCCACGTCACTCTGTCTGTCTCTATCCTCCATGTCACTCTGTCTGTCTGTCTCTATCCTCCACGTCACTCTGTCTGTCTGTCTCTATCCTCCACGTCACTCTGTCTGTCTGTCTCTATCCTCCACGTCACTCTGTCTGTCTGTCACTATCCTCCACGTCACTCTGTCTGTCTGTCTCTATCCTCCACGTCACTCTGTCTGTCTCTATCCTCCACGTCACTCTGTCTGTCCCTATCCTCCACGTCACTCTGTCTGTCTGTCTCTATCCTCCACGTCACTCTGTCTGTCTGTCTCTATCCTCCACGTCACTCTGTCTGTCTGTCACTATCCTCCACGTCACTCTGTCTGTCTCTATCCTCCATGTCACTCTGTCTGTCTGTCTCTATCCTCCACGTCACTCTGTCTGTCCCTATCCTCCACGTCACTCTGTCTGTCTGTCTCTATCCTCCACGTCACTCTGTCTGTCTCTATCCTCCACGTCACTCTGTCTGTCTGTCTCTATCCTCCACGTCACTCTGTCTGTCTGTCTCTATCCTCCACGTCACTCTGTCTGTCTCTATCCTCCACGTCACTCTGTCTGTCCCTATCCTCCACGTCACTCTGTCTGTCTGTCTCTATCCTCCACGTCACTCTGTCTGTCTGTCTCTATCCTCCACGTCACTCTGTCTGTCTGTCACTATCCTCCACGTCACTCTGTCTGTCTCTATCCTCCACGTCACTCTGTCTGTCTCTATCCTCCACGTCACTCTGTCTGTCTGTCTCTATCCTCCACGTCACTCTGTCTGTCCCTATCCTCCACGTCACTCTGTCTGTCCCTATCCTCCACGTCACTCTGTCTGTCTGTCACTATCCTCCACGTCACTCTGTCTGTCTCTATCCTCCACGTCACTCTGTCTGTCTCTATCCTCCACGTCACTCTGTCTGTCTGTCCCTATCCTCCACGTCACTCTGTCTGTCCCTATCCTCCACGTCACTCTGTCTGTCTCTATCCTCCACGTCACTCTGTCTGTCTCTATCCTCCACGTCACTCTGTCTGTCCCTATCCTCCATGTCACTCTGTCTGTCCCTATCCTCCACGTCACTCTGTCTGTCCCTATCCTCCATGTCACTCTGTCTGTCTCTATCCTCCACGTCACTCTGTCTGTCTCTATCCTCCACGTCACTCTGTCTATCTGTCCCTATCCTCCACGTCACTCTGTCTGTCTGTCTCTATCCTCCACGTCACTCTGTCTGTCTCTATCCTCCACGTCACTCTGTCTGTCTCTATCCTCCACGTCACTCTGTCTGTCTGTCACTATCCTCCACGTCACTCTGTCTGTCTCTATCCTCCACGTCACTCTGTCTGTCTCTATCCTCCACGTCACTCTGTCTGTCTGTCTCTATCCTCCACGTCACTCTGTCTGTCTGTCTCTATCCTCCACGTCACTCTGTCTGTCTGTCACTATCCTCCACGTCACTCTGTCTGTCTCTATCCTCCACGTCACTCTGTCTGTCTCTATCCTCCACGTCACTCTGTCTGTCTGTCTCTATCCTCCACGTCACTCTGTCTGTCCCTATCCTCCACGTCACTCTGTCTGTCTCTATCCTCCACGTCACTCTGTCTGTCTGTCTCTATCCTCCACGTCACTCTGTCTGTCCCTATCCTCCACGTCACTCTGTCTGTCTCTATCCTCCACGTCACTCTGTCTGTCTGTCTCTATCCTCCACGTCACTCTGTCTGTCTCTATCCTCCACGTCACTCTGTCTGTCTGTCTCTATCCTCCACGTCACTCTGTCTGTCTGTCTCTATCCTCCACGTCACTCTGTCTGTCTCTATCCTCCACGTCACTCTGTCTGTCTGTCACTATCCTCCACGTCACTCTGTCTGTCTGTCTCTATCCTCCACGTCACTCTGTCTGTCCCTATCCTCCACGTCACTCTGTCTGTCTCTATCCTCCACGTCACTCTGTCTGTCTCTATCCTCCACGTCACTCTGTCTGTCTGTCACTATCCTCCACGTCACTCTGTCTGTCTGTTTCTATCCTCCACGTCACTCTGTCTGTCTGTCTCTATCCTCCACGTCACTCTGTCTGTCTGTCTCTATCCTCCACGTCACTCTTTCTGTCTGTCTCTATCCTCCACGTCACTCTGTCTGTCTGTCTCTATCCTCCACGTCACTCTGTCTGTCTCTATCCTCCACATCACTCTGTCTGTCTCTATCCTCCACGTCACTCTGTCTGTCCCTATCCTCCACATCACTCTCTCTGTCTCTATCCTCCACGTCAAATCAAATCAAATTTTAGCCGAATACAACAGGTGTAGACCGTACAGTGAAATGCTTACCTACAAGCCCTTAACCAACAATGCAGTTTTAAGAAAAATAACTGTTAAGTAAAAAATAGATAAGTGAAAAATACAAATAAATATAACAAATAATTAAAGAGCAGCAGTAAAATAACAGTAGTGAGGCTCTATACAGGAGGTACCGGTACAGAGGCAATGTGCAGGGGCACTGGTTAGTTGAGGTAATATGTACATGTAGGTACAGTTAAAGTGACTATGCGTAGATAATGAACAGAGGGGTGGTGGGGGACAATGCAAATAGTCTGGGTAGCCATTTGATTACCACTAACATCTTGCTCTCGGACAAGCTAAACACCATCTTCGCCCGCTTTGAGGATAACACAGTGTCACCGACGCCGGGCCGCTCTCGAGGACTTGTTCTCCATGGTTGATGTGAGTAAGACATTTAACCGTGTTAACCCTCGCAAGGCTGCCGGCCCAGACAGCATCCCAAGCCGTGTCCTCAGAGGCGTACACAGACCAGCTGGCTGGTGTGTTTACGGACACATTCAATCCCTATCCCAGTCTGCTGTCCCCACTTGCGTCTTGATGTTCACCATTGTTCTTGTACCCAAGAAAGCGAAGGTAACTGAACTAAGTGACTATCGCCCCATAGCACTCACTTCCGTCATCATGAAGTGCTTTGAGAGAATAGTCAAGGATCATATCACCTCCACCTTACAGGCCACCCTAGACCCACTTCAGTTTGTTTACCGCCCCAATAGATCCACAGACGATGCAATCGCCATTGCACTGCACACTGCCTTATCCCATCTGGACAAGACGAATACCAATGTAAGAATGCTGTTCATCGATTACAGCTCAGCATTTAACACCATAGCACCCTCCAAGCTCATCATTAGACTCGGGGCCCTGGGTCAGTCCTTGAGTCCTGGACTTCCTGACGGGCCGTCCCCAGGTGGCGAAGGTAGGAAACACTACAATGATCCTCAACACAGGGGCCCCACAAGGGTGTGTGCTCAGCCCCCTCCTGTACTCCCTGTTCACCCATGACTGTGTGGCCACACACACCTCCAACTCAATCATCAAGTTTGAAGATGACACAACAGTAGTAGGCCTGATTACCAACAATGACGAGACGGCCTACAGGGAGGAGGTGAGGGCCCTGGCGGAGTGGTGCCAGGAAAATAACCTCTCCCTCAACGTCAACAAAATAAAGGAGCTGATCGTGGACTTCAGGAAACAGCAGAGGGAGCATGCTCCATCCACATCAACGGGAATGCAGTGGAGAAGGTGAAAAGCTTCAAGTTCCTCGGTGTACATATCACTGACAATCTGAAATGGACCACCCACACAGACAGTGTGGTGAAGAAGATGCATCAACGCCCCTTCAACCTCAGGAGGCTGAAGAAATTTGGCTTGGCCCCTAAAACCCTCACAAACTTTTACAGATGCACCATTGAGAGCATCCTGTCGGGCTGTATCACCGCCTGGTACGGCAACTGCACTGCCCTCAACAGCAAGCCTCTCCAGAGGGTGGTGCGGTCTGCACAACACATCACCGGGGGCAAACTACCTGCCCTCCAGGACACCTACACCACCCGATGTCACAGGAAGGCCAAACAGATCATCAAGGACAACAACCACCCGAGCCACTGCCTGTTCACCCTGCTATCATCCAGAAGGCGAGGTCAGTACAGGTGCATCAAAGCTGGGACCGAGAGACTGCATAAACAGCTTCTATCTCAAGGCCATCAGACTGTTAAATAGCCATCACTAGCCGGCCTCCACCCAGTACCCTGCCCTGAACTTAGTCACTGTCACTATCCGACTACCACCCGGTTACTCAACCCTGCACCTTAGAGGCTGCTGCCCTATCTCCATAGAGATGGAACACTGGTCAATTTAATAATTTTTACATACTGTTTTACTCACTTCACATGTATATACTGTATTCTAGTCAAGTCCATCTTATTCAACTATTGCTGTATACACAGTATTCTATCCACGTATTCTACAGATATACTACATATTCTATCCACATACTGTCCATAGCATCTTTAAAAATATTTGTTTTACTATTTTCTACATTGTGGAATAATAGTGAAGACATCAAAACTATGAAATAACACATATGGAATCATGTAGTAACCAAAAAAGTGTTAAACAAATCAAAATATGTTTTATATTTTTTTCAAAATATCCACCCTTTGTCTTGATGACAGCTTTGCACACTCTTGGCATTCTCTCAACCAGCTTGATGAGGTAGTCACCTGGAATGCATTTCAATTAACAGGTGTGCCTTGTTAAGTTAATTTGTGGAATTTCTTTCCTTCTTAATGTGTTTGAGCCAATCAGTTGTGTTGTGACAAGGTAGGGGTGGTATACAGACCAAGTTCATATTATGGCAAGAACTAAGCAAAGAGAAGCGACAGTCCATCATTACTTTAAGACGTGAAGGTCAGTCAATGTGGAAAATGTCAAGATCTTTGAAAGTTTTTTCAAGTGAAGTCGCAAAAACCATCAAGCGCTATGATGAAACTGGCTCTCATGAGGACCGCCACAGGAAAGGAAGACACAGAGATACCTCTGCTGCAGAGGATAAGTTCATTAGATTTACCAGCCTTAGAAATTGCAGCCCAAATAAATGCTTCAAAGAGTTCAAGTAACAGACACATGTCAACATCAAGTGTTCAGAGGAGGCTGTGTGATTCAGGCCTTCATGGTCGAATTGCTGCAAAGAAACCACTTCTAAAGGACACCAATAATAAGAAGAGACTGGCTTGGTCCAAGAAACACGAGCAATGGACATTAGACCGGTGGAAATCTGTCCTTTGGTCTGATGAGTCCAACTGTGAGATTTTTGGTTCCAACCGCTGTGTCTTCCAGGCCATCCCATCTGATTAGCGCTTAGTGGGACTATCATTTGTTTTTCAACAGGACAATGACCCAACACACCTCCAGGCTGTGTAAGGGCTATTTGACCAAGAAGGAGAGTGATGGAGTGCTGCATCAGATGACCTGGCCTCTACAATCACCTGATCTCGATTTTTATGGATAAGTTGGACTGCAGAGTGAAGGAAAAGCAGCCAACAAGTGCCCAGCATGTGTGGGAACTCCTTCAAGGCTGTTGGGAAAGCATTCCAGGTGACTACCTCATGAAGCTGGTTGAGAAAAGTCCATGAGTGTTTAAAGCTGTCATCAAGGTAAAGGGTGGCTACTTTGAAGAATGTAAAATAGAAAATATATTTTGGTGTTTAACACTTTTTTTTGGTTACGACATGATTGTATATGTGTTATTTCATAGTTTTGATGTCTTCACTATTATTCTACAATGTAGAAAATAGTAAAAAATAAAGAAAACCCCTTGAATTAGTAGGTGTGTCCACACTATTGACTGGTACTGTATATCTATGTAGTGTATTTATGCTCCGGACTTAGCCACCGTGCTTCTACACCTGCATTACTTGCTGTTTGGGGTTTTAGGCTGGGTTTCTGTACAGCACTTTGAGATATCAGCTGATGTAAGAAGGGCTTTATGAATACATTTGATTTGATTTGACATTGCTCGTCCTAATATTTATGTATTTCTTTATTTCATTATTTAACTTTTAGATCTGTTTGTATTGGAACACCATCATTTATCTAGGTATTACTGTTGGAGCTAGGAACACCATCATTTATCTAGGTATTACTGTTGGAGCTAGGAACACCATCATTTATCTAGGTATTACTGTTGGAGCTAGGAACACCATCATTTATCTAGGTATTACTGTTGGAGCTAGGAACACCATCATTTATCTGGGTATTACTGTTGGAGCTAGGAACACCATCATTTATCTAGGTATTACTGTTGGAGCTAGGAACACCATCATTTATCTAGGTATTACTGTTGGAGCTAGGAACACCATCATTTATCTAGGTATTACTGTTGGAGCTAGGAACACCATCATTTATCTGGGTATTACTGTACTGTTGGAGCTAGGAACACCATCATTTATCTGGGTATTACTGTTGGAGCTAGGAACACCATCATTTATCTAGGTATTACTGTACTGTTGGAGCTAGGAACACCATCATTTATCTAGGTATTACTGTTGGAGCTAGGAACACCATCATTTATCTGGGTATTACTGTTGGAGCTAGGAACACCATCATTTATCTGGGTATTACTGTTGGAGCTAGGAACACCATCATTTGCCTAGGCATTACTGTACTGTTGGAGCTAGGAACACCATCATTTATCTGGGTATTACTGTACTGTTGGAGCTAGGAACCCCATCATTTATCTAGGTATTACTGTTGGAGCTAGGAACACCATCATTTATCTGGGTATTACTGTTGGAGCTAGGACCACCATCATTTATCTAGGTATTATTGTACTGTTGGAGCTAGGAACACCATCATTTATCTAGGTATTACTGTACTGTTGGAGCTAGGAACACCATCATTTATCTGGGTATTACTGTACTGTTGGAGCTAGGAACACCATCATTTATCTGGGTATTACTGTTGGAGCTAGGAACACCATCATTTATCTGGGTATTACTGTACTGTTGGAGCTAGGAACACCATCATTTATCTGGGTATTACTGTACTGTTGGAGCTAGGAACACCATCATTTATCTAGGAATTACTGTTGGAGCTAGGAACACCATCATTTATCTAGGTATTACTGTACTGTTGGAGCTAGGAACACCATCATTTATCTAGGAATTACTGTTGGAGCTAGGAACACCATCATTTATCTAGGCATTACTGTACTGTTGGAGCTAGGAACACCATCATTTATCTGGGTATTACTGTTGGAGCTAGGAACACCATCATTTATCTAGGTATTATTGTACTGTTGGAGCTAGGAACACCATCATTTATCTAGGCATTACTGTACTGTTGGAGCTAGGAACACCATCATTTATCTAGGTATTACTGTTGGAGCTAGGAACACCATCATTTATCTAGGTATTACTGTACTGTTGGAGCTAGGAACACCATCATTTATCTAGGTATTACTGTACTGTTGGAGCTAGGAACACCATCATTTATCTAGGTATTACTGTTGGAGCTAGGAACACCATCATTTATCTGGGTATTACTGTTGGAGCTAGGAACACCATCATTTATCTAGGTATTACTGTTGGAGCTAGGAACACCATCATTTATCTAGGTATTACTGTTGGAGCTAGGAACACCATAATTTATCTAGGTATTACTGTTGGAGCTAGGACCACCATCATTTATCCAGGTATTACTGTTGGAGCTAGGAACACCATCATTTATCTAGGTATTACTGTACTGTTGGAGCTAGGACCACCATCATTTCGCTACACCGGCAGTAACAGCTGTTAGATATGTGTATTTGACCACTGAAAATGGGATTAATTGATTGATTGAGACAATTTGATGCAATAGTGATTAATGAGTTTTCTTTCTCCCCAGTGTACCAGGTCTGTCAGCTCTGGGGAAGCTGGACCCCAAGGAGAGCGAAATGATCATGGAGTATTTCAAAACACAGGTGCTGCTGCTGAAGGACAAGGAACGTAAGAAAACACTGTCTGTCTGTCTGTCTGTCTGTCTGTCTGTCTGTCTGTCTGTCTGTCTGTCTGTCTGCCTCTCTCTCTCTCTGTCTCTCTCTCTGTCTCTCTCTCTCTGTCTCTCTCTGTCTCTCTCTCTCTCTCTCTCTCTCTCTCTCTCTCTCTCTCTCTGTCTCTCTCTCTCTCTCTCTCTCTCTCTCTCTCTCTCTCTCTCTCTCTCTCTCTCTCTCTCTCTGTCTCTCTCTCTCTCTCTCTCTCTCTCTCTGTCTGCCTCTGTCTGTTTCTCTCTCTCTGTCTATTGCTGTCTGTCTCTCGCTGTCTGTCTCTCGCTGTCTCTCTCTCTCCCTCATTCTCTTTTTTTCTCTCTGTCTCTCCCGTTCTCATTTTCGTTCTCTCGTTCTGTTTCTCTCTGTCTCTCTCTCTCTCTAACGATGCAGAGTCTGGGCTTTGTCGTTTACAATCTATTTGTAAAGCATTAATAAATAATTTATAAAGCGTCATTAAGTGTTTATAACATGTTAATAAGTGTCTATAACATGTCAATAAGTATTTCCTCTCTGTAGTTTTGCAGAAAACGGTGAGAGAAGAGAAGAAGCTGTTGGTTGAGAACGCTAAGCTAAAGAAAGACATCTCTGACCTGAAGATTCTACTGACTGAGAAACAACAGAAGAAGAAAGGTACTGACTGGCTAACTGGTTAACTGACTGACTAGCTGACTGACTGGTTAACTGACTGACTAGCTGACTGACTGGTTAACTGACTGACTGGCTGGCTAACTGGTTAACTGACTGGCTGGCTCGCTGACTGGTTAACTGATTGACTGGCTGACTGACTGGTTAACTGACTGGTTAACTGACTGACTGGCTAACTGGTTAACTGACTGGCTGGCTGACTGGTTAACTGATTGACTGGCTGACTGACTGGTTAACTGACTGGTTAACTGACTGACTGGCTAACTGGTTAACTGACTGGCTGGCTGACTGGGTAACTGATTGACTGGCTGACTGACTGGTTAACTGACTGGTTAACTGACTGGCTGGCTAACTGGTTAACTGGCTGAGCTGACTGACTGGTTAACTGACTGGCTGACTGGTTAACTGACTGACTGGCTGACTGGTTAACTGACTGGCTGGCTGACTGGTTAACTGACTGGTTAACTGATTGACTAGCTGACTGGTTAACTGGCTGACTGACTGGTTAACTGACTGACTGGTTTCCTGACTGACTAGCTGACTGGTTAACTGACTGGTTAACTGACTGGTTAACTGACTGACTGGTTAACTGACTGACTGGTGTACTTAATGGTTTAATGACTGACTGGTTAACTGACTGATTTACTGACTGACTAGCTGACTGGTTAACTGACAGACTGGTTTACTGACTGGCTAACTGGTTTACTGACTGGCTGGCTGACTGGTTAACTAACTGGTTTACTGACTGACTAGCTGACTGACTGACTGGTTTACTGACTGACTGGTTTACTGACTGGTTAACTCACTGGTTTACTGCCACACTGACTGGTTTACTGACTGGCTTACTGACTGGTTAACTCACTGGTTAATTGACTGACTGATTAACTGACTGGTTTACTGCCACACTGACTGGTTTACTGACTGGCTGACTGACTGGTTAACTGACTGGCTTACTGACTGACAGACTAACTGGCTGACTGAAGGACTGACTGGCTGACTGACTGATTGAATGGTTGACTAACTGACTGATTGACTGGGTGACTTACTGACTGGCTGACTGACTGATTGCTTTATACCCTCAATTATCTGTGTGTTTCCAGCCAAAGCAGCAGCCGCATCCAAACTTACTGCCCCGGGGTCCACAGCTGCCCTGTCTGCCCCTGACACCAACCCCAAACCTGGCCCCGTCAGGGAAAGAGATGGGAGGAGGAGGAGAGGAGAGAGAAAGGGTGAGTAATATACACACACACGGACGGACGAACGGACGGACGGACGGACAGACAGACAACTGTGACCAATGCAATTGTTTAATGTCAATCAACGTAAAAGAGAAGACAAAATCCTCAAATCAATACTTTTCTAACTGAGACATCCCAACTGAGACAGACAAATCCCCAATCAGTAGTTAGGAGTCCGTTTGTCTGCACAGTGACTTCTAGAGAAGGACAGATGAATCTCTTTTATACGATTTGATGCAGCTAGGACTCTATACTGAAGATTACAGATAAATAACTCTGTAGAGAGGGTGGTGGAGAGGGTAGGTGGGGAGGAGAGGGTGGTAGAGAGGGTGGTAGAGAGGGTGGTAGAGAGGGTGGTGGGGAGGAGAGGGTGGTAGAGAGGAGAGGGTGGTAGAGAGGGTGGTAGAGAGGGTGGTAGAGAGGAGAGGGTGGTGGGGAGGAGAGGGTGGTAGAGAGGGTGGTAGAGAGGGTGGTAGAGAGGGTGATGGAGAGGGTGGTAGAGAGGGTGGTGGAAAGGGTGGTGGAGAGGGTGGTGGAGAGGGTGGTAGAGAGGGTGGTGGAGAGGGTGGTGGAGCGGGTGGTAGAGAGGGTGGTAGAGAGGGTGGTGGAGAGGGTGGTAGAGAGGGTGGTGGAGAGGGTGGTAGAGAGGGTGGTGGAGAGGGTGGTAGAGAGGGTGGTGGAGAGGGTGGTGGAGAGGGTGGTAGAGAGGGTGGTAGAGAGGGTGGTGGAGAGGGTGGTAGAGAGGGTGGTGGAGAGGGTGGTGGAGAGGGTGGTGGAGAGGGTGGTGGAGAGGGTGGTGGAGAGGGTGGTAGAGAGGGTGGTGGAGAGGGTGGTGGAGAGAGATGTCTTCTCTAGAAGTCACTGAGACAGACAAACTGACTCCTCTTAGTCCTGTATTGGCGCATTGCCTGTTTGATGGTTCGTCTGAGGGCGTAGCGGGATTTCTTATAAGCTTCTGGTATAGAGTCCCGCTCCTTGAAAGCGGAAGCTCTACCCTTTTATCTCAGTGTGAATGTTGCCTGTAATCCATGGCTTCTGGTTGGGATATGTACGTACGGTCACTGTGGGGACAATGTCGTCGATGCACTTATTGATGAAGCCAGTGACTGAGGTGGTGTATTCCTCAATGCTATTGGATGAATCCCGGAACATATTCCAGTCTGTGCAGCAAAACAGTCCTGTAGTGTAGCATCTGCGTCATCTGACCACTTCCGTATTGAGTGAGTCACTGGTACTTCCTGCTTTAGCAGGAATCAGGAGGATAGAATTATGGTCAGATTTGCCAAATGGAGGGCGAGGGAGAGCTTTGTATGCATCTCTGTGTGTGGAGTAAAGGTGGTCTAAATTGTCTTTCTTCCTCTGGTTTCACATTTAACTTGTTGATAGAAATTAGGTAAGATTGATTTAAGTTTCCCTGCATTAAAGTCTCCGGCCACTAGGAGCGCCGCCTCTGGGTGAGTGGTTTCCTGTTTGCTTATTTCCTTATACAGCTGACTGAGTGCGGTCTTAGTGCCAGCATCTGTCTGTGGTGGTAAATAAACAGCCACTAAAAATATAGATGACAACTCTCTTGGCAAATAGTGTGGTCTACGGTTTATCATGAGATACTCTACCTCAGGTGAGCGAAATCTAGGGACTTCCTTGTTTCAGTGTTGGACACAGTAACATTACACATGGGGTTGTTTCAGTGTTAGACACAGTAACATTACAGCTGCTTGGCAACGACAACCTTCTGGCAACATGAACTCAACCTAGGACCAACAAACTAATTTGACCAGGAAGGAGATGTGTGGCTAGCAGGGAGAGAGACACACACACTGTACACAAAGCATACACACACACACACACACACACACACACACACACACACACACACACACACATGTACCCAAAGCATGCACACACTCACACTCACACGTCCAATAGGCAGCTGTGCTCATAATATCTGTAGCTATAGGCCACCTGTTATAAAGAGGATCTGTCCAGAGCTGACTGAACACACAGGAAGTCTGCGTATGCAAATGACGTGACCGTTTTTATTACAGGAGGTGAGGAAGTTAAGGTTCTCTCAGAACGGTCTGAAGGTGTATGAGGGGCTCCTCCTCAGCTAGAGTCAAATGGGGAAACACTGAATCGCTGTGGGCAGGTCAGCTTTCAGACGGGGTCCTCTCCACGGTTACCAGGGGGGATTCAGATAAGGTCCTCTCCACGGTTACCAGGGGGGATTCAGATAGGGTCCTCTCCACGGTTACCAGGGGGGATCAGATAGGGTCCTCTCCACGGTTACCAGGGGGGATTCAGATAGGGTCCTCTCCACGGTTACCAGGGGTGATTCAGATAGGGTCCTCTCCACGGTTACCAGGGGGGATTCAGATAGGGTCCTCTCCACGGTTACCAGGGGGATTCAGATAGGGTCCTCTCCACGGTTACCAGGGGGATTCAGATAGGGTCCGCTCCACGGTTACCAGGGGGATTCAGATAAGGTCCTCTCCACGGTTACCAGGGGGATTCAGATAGGGTCCGCTCCACGGTTACCAGGGGGATTCAGATAGGGTCCACTCCACGGTTACCAGGGGGATTCAGATAGGGTCCGCTCCACGGTTACCAGGGGGATTCAGATAGGGTCCTCTCCACGGTTACCAGGGGGATCAGATAGGGTCCTCTCCACGGTTACCAGGGGGATTCAGATAGGGTCCGCTCCACGGTTACCAGGGGGGGATTCAGATAAGGTCCTCTCCACGGTTACCAGGGGGGATTCAGATAGGGTCCGCTCCACGGTTACCAGGGGGATTCAGATAGGGTCCTCTCCACGGTTACCAGGGGGATTCAGATAGGGTCCTCTCCACGGTTACCAGGGGGATTCAGATAAGGTCCTCTCCACGGTTACCAGGGGGGATTCAGATAGGGTCCTCTCCACGGTTACCAGGGGATTCAGATAAGGTCCTCTCCACGGTTACCAGGGGGATTCAGATAGGGTCCTCTCCACGGTTACCAGGGGGGATTCAGATAGGGTCCTCTCCACGGTTACCAGGGGGATTCAGATAGGGTCCACTCCACGGTTACCAGGGGGGATTCAGATAGGGTCCTCTCCACGGTTACCAGGGGGATTCAGATAGGGTCCACTCCACGGTTACCAGGGGGGATTCAGATAGGGTCCTCTCCACGGTTACCAGGGGGATTCAGATAGGGTCCTCTCCACGGTTACCAGGGGGATTCAGATAAGGTCCACTCCACGGTTACCAGGGGGATTCAGATAGGGTCCACTCCACGGTTACCAGGGGGATTCAGATAGGGTCCTCTCCACGGTTACCAGGGGGGATTCAGATAGGGTCCTCTCCACGGTTACCAGGGGATTCAGATAGGGTCCTCTCCACGGTTACCAGGGGGATTCAGATAGGGTCCTCTCCACGGTTACCAGGGGGGATTCAGATAGGGTCCTCTCCACGGTTACCAGGGGGATTCAGATAGGGTCCTCTCCACGGTTACCAGGGGGATTCAGATAGGGTCCTCTCCACGGTTACCAGGGGGATTCAGATAGGGTCCTCTCCACGGTTACCAGGGGGGATTCAGATAAGGTCCTCTCCACGGTTACCAGGGGGATTCAGATAGGGTCCACTCCACGGTTACCAGGGGGATTCAGATAGGGTCCTCTCCACGGTTACCAGGGGGGATTCAGATAGGGTCCACTCCACGGTTACCAGGGGGGATTCAGATAGGGTCCTCTCCACGGTTACCAGGGGGGATTCAGATAAGGTCCTCTCCACGGTTACCAGGGGGATTCAGATAAGGTCCTCTCCACGGTTACCAGGGGGATTCAGATAGGGTCCTCTCCACGGTTACCAGGGGGGATTCAGATAGGGTCCGCTCCACGGTTACCAGGGGGATTCAGATAGGGTCCACTCCACGGTTACCAGGGGGATTCAGATAGGGTCCTCTCCACGGTTACCAGGGGGATTCAGATAGGGTCCACTCCACGGTTACCAGGGGGGATTCAGATAGGGTCCTCTCCACGGTTACCAGGGGGGATTCAGATAGGGTCCTCTCCACGGTTACCAGGGGGATTCAGATAGGGTCCTCTCCACGGTTACCAGGGGGATTCAGATAAGGTCCTCTCCACGGTTACCAGGGGGGATTCAGATAGGGTCCTCTCCACGGTTACCAGGGGAGATTCAGATAAGGTCCTCTCCACGGTTACCAGGGGGATTCAGATAGGGTCCTCTCCACGGTTACCAGGGGGGATTCAGATAGGGTCCGCTCCACGGTTACCAGGGGGATTCAGATAGGGTCCACTCCACGGTTACCAGGGGGATTCAGATAGGGTCCTCTCCACGGTTACCAGGGGGATTCAGATAGGGTCCACTCCACGGTTACCAGGGGGATTCAGATAGGGTCCTCTCCACGGTTACCAGGGGGGATTCAGATAGGGTCCTCTCCACGGTTACCAGGGGGATTCAGATAGGGTCCTCTCCACGGTTACCAGGGGGATTCAGATAAGGTCCTCTCCACGGTTACCAGGGGGATTCAGATAAGGTCCTCTCCACGGTTACCAGGGGGATTCAGATAAGGTCCTCTCCACGGTTACCAGGGGGATTCAGATAGGGTCCTCTCCACGGTTACCAGGGGGATTCAGATAGGGTCCGCTCCACGGTTACCAGGGGGATTCTGATAGGGTCCGCTCCACGGTTACCAGGGGGATTCAGATAGGGTCCACTCCACGGTTACCAGGGGGGATTCAGATAGGGTCCTCTCCACGGTTACCAGGGGGGATTCAGATAGGGTCCTCTCCACGGTTACCAGGGGGGATTCAGATAGGGTCCACTCCACGGTTACCAGGGGGGATTCAGATAGGGTCCACTCCACGGTTACCAGGGGGATTCAGATAGGGTCCTCTCCACGGTTACCAGGGGGATTCAGATAGGGTCCACTCCACGGTTACCAGGGGGATTCAGATAGGGTCCACTCCACGGTTACCAGGGGGGATTCAGATAGGGTCCTCTCCACGGTTACCAGGGGGATTCAGATAAGGTCCTCTCCACGGTTACCAGGGGGGATTCAGATAGGGTCCACTCCACGGTTACCAGGGGGGATTCAGATAGGGTCCTCTCCACGGTTACCAGGGGGGATTCAGATAGGGTCCTCTCCACGGTTACCAGGGGGGGATTCAGATAGGGTCCTCTCCACGGTTACCAGGGGGGGATTCAGATAGGGTCCACTCCACGGTTACCAGGGGGGATTCAGATAGGGTCCTCTCCACGGTTACCAGGGGGATTCAGATAGGGTCCTCTCCACGGTTACCAGGGGGATTCAGATAGGGTCCGCTCCACGGTTACCAGGGGGATTCAGATAGGGTCCACTCCACGGTTACCAGGGGGGATTCAGATAGGGTCCTCTCCACGGTTACCAGGGGGGATTCAGATAGGGTCCACTCCACGGTTACCAGGGGGATTCAGATAGGGTCCTCTCCACGGTTACCAGGGGGATTCAGATAGGGTCCACTCCACGGTTACCAGGGGGATTCAGATAGGGTCCTTTCCACGGTTACCAGGGGGGATTCAGATAGGGTCCTCTCCACGGTTACCAGGGGGATTCAGATAAGGTTCACTCCACGGTTACCAGGGGGATTCAGATAGGGTCCTCTCCACGGTTACCGGGGGGGATTCAGATAGGGTCCACTCCACGGTTACCAGGGGGATTCAGATAGGGTCCGCTCCACGGTTACCAGGGGGATTCAGATAGGGTCCTCTCCACGGTTACCAGGGGGATTCAGATAGGGTCCACTCCACGGTTACCAGGGGGGATTCAGATAGGGTCCTCTCCACGGTTACCAGGGGGGCTTCAGATAGGGTCCTCTCCACGGTTACCAGGGGGGATTCAGATAGGGTCCTCTCCACGGTTACCAGGGGGGATTCAGATAAGGTTCACTCCAGGGGGATTCAGTGGGGCAGAGATGGGATGAAGACCTTGGGGGGTTTTCTAGGCTCCGGTGTCCTTCAGAAAAATAACTGGAAGGGTGTGCCAGATTGTCAAGGTGTAAATGGGTTCTACCCCAGTTGTCTCATAGGGGAAGGGTGCTGGTAGCCAAAAACCTATCCTGTACCCTGTGGCACAGACGAATGATTTTACAGCCACTGATACAAGAGCTTCAGAGGACCCTTGTCAATTTCTTCTGGTCTGGACAGCATTGGATTAAAGCTGCAGCCCTGTACCTGCCACTGCACGAGGGTGGGCAATGCCTGGTGGACATTTCTTCCATGATCATGGCTTTTCACCTTCAAGCAGCCCAGAGACTGTTGTACAGTGACGGTTCTAGCTGGGTGGATACAGTCTACACATTGATGAGGAGAGCAGGCTGTTTGGCCTTAGACAAGCACCTTTTACTCTTAAAGCTGGAGGAGGGTGATTTGTCTGACCTGACTCCATTCTATGAGTCTGTTATGCAGGCTTGGAGAGTTCTTGACATGTCTCGTAAGGCCTGCATGCCACCAGGGATGTGGCTTTTTTGAAGAGCCTCTTTTTTACACCACCAGTCCCGTGCTCTGGGTTCAGCCAGCCTACGTTCATGCCTGTTAGGTGTGGGGTGTACCAAGCTGGGTCATCTGATGCGGAGCAGGAGCAGATCGTTGGAGGAGCTGGGAGAAAGAGCAGGGATCCGATCATCTCGTCTACTGAGGAAGGTCTGATTCCTTGCCAGTACTTCATCGGCAGTATGTCACTGATACTTCCAACTCTGATCGGTGGACGGAGGGTCTGGATGATGTGTTCCCTGCACTGAATGTTAGTGCTGCAGCGGGGGCGTTAGAGGAAGACGAGGGTCTGTTCCCTGCACTGAATGTTAGTGCTGCGGCGGGGGGCATTAGAGGAAGACGTGCTGCTTTCCTTCGATACCCCGGAGCTGGGGGGGAGTTCAAGGTGGTGGGAAAGAAGGCCATTGTCACGTCCTGACCCTAGTAAGATGTCATTTTCTATGGTAGAGTAGGTCAGGGTGTGACAGGGGGTGTTTTGTGTTTTTCTATGTTTTCTATTTCTATGTTTAAGTTCTAGTTTTTCTATTTCTACGTTGGGGTTGTTTGGGTTGATCTCCAATTGTAGGCAGCTGGTCCTCGTTGCCTCTGATTGGAGATCATATTTAAGTAGGGGTTTTTTCTTCCTGGGTTTTTGTGGGTAGTTGTTTTCCGTTTTGTCTATGTACCTGACGGAACTGTTGGCTGTCGTTTTTGTTATTTTGTTTAAGTGTGATCATTAAAAGGAAATATGAGCACTTTACACGCCGCCCCTTGGTCCCCTTTATACAACCCACGTTACAGCCATGTACATAATATGTGTAAAAGTGTCTCCGTGCTTCTTCTCTGGAAGGGGTAATATCGATGAGGTGGACGGGTGTGTTTGGTCCATGTGCCTCCCTAAAAGGCTGTTGGCGGTCTTTATATAAACTGCCTATTGAAAAGAGGACAGCTGACCTACATGGAGCCATAGCCACCAATATGCATCTGGTACACCTGGATCCTACAGTTGAGGAAGGGTGTCCATTCTGTGCTGAGTCTGAAACTCTGGCACATCTGTTCTTACAGTGTCCCAGGCTGGTCGGGATGATTGACCTGATCACTAGCTGGTTCTCAACTCTGGGAGTGGTTCTCTCTTCCCAAATGTTTATATTTGTGCTGAAGTACAGGTTTAGTAGAAGGGGTGTAGTTCTCTTACGTAACATTGTATCAGGGGGCAGCTAAATTAGCAATTTGGAAGACATGAATGTCACGTCCTGACCCTAGTAAGATGTCATATTCTATAGTAGTGTAGGGCAGGGCGTGACAGGGGGTGTTTTTGATTATTCTATGTTTTCTATTTCTATGTTTAGGTTCTAGTTTTCTATTTCTATGTTGGGATTGTTTGGGGTTGATCTCTAATTGTAGGCAGCTGATCCTCATTGCCTCTGATTAGACATCATATTTAAGTAGGGGTTTTTCTCATTGTGGTTTGTGTGTTATTGTCTTTTGAGTAGTGTGTTGTCCTCTCTGCGTCATGGTTTGTTGTTTTCCTATTTTTCAAGTTATTCAGTGTATTGCATTAAGTTTCACGTTTTAAATAAATATGTTGAACTATGAAAACGCTGCATCTTGGTCCGATCCTTCAAACAGCCGTGACAATGAAAGAACAGTATTCGGGGACAAGGGTCTGTGGACGTGGTGGGATAGGGGGTCTGTGGACGTGGTGGGATAGGGGGTCTGTGGACGTGGTGGGATAGGGGTCTGTGGACGTGGTGGGATAGGGGTCTGTGGACGTGGTGGGATAGGGGTCTGTGGACGTGGTGGGACAGGGGGTCTGTGGACGTGGTGGGATAGGGGGTCTGTGGATGTGGTGGGATAGGGGTCTGTGGACGTGGTGGGACAGGGGGTCTGTGGACGTGGTGGGACAGGGGGTCTGTGGACGTGGTGGGACAAGGGTCTGTGGACGTGGTGGGACAGGGGTCTGTGGACGTGGTGGGACAGGGGGTCTGTGGACGTGGTGGGACAGGGGTCTGTGGACGTGGTGGGACAGGGGGTCTGTGGACGTGGTGGGATAGGGGTCTGTGGACGTGGTGGGACAGGGGGTCTGTGGACGTGGTGGGATAGGGGTCTGTGGACGTGGTGGGACAGGGGTCTGTGGACGTGGTGGGACAGGGGGTCTGTGGACGTGGTGGGACAGGGGTCTGTGGACGTGGTGGGACAGGGGGTCTGTGGACGTGGTGGGACAGGGGGTCTGTGGACGTGGTGGGACAGGGGGTCTGTGGACGTGGTGGGACAGGGGGTCTGTGGATGTGGTGGGACAGGGGGTCTGTGGACGTGGTGGGACAGGGGGTCTGTGGACGTGGTGGGACAGGGGCCTGTGGACGTGGTGGGACAGGGGGTCTGTGGACGTGGTGGGATAGGGGTCTGTGGACGTGGTGGGACAGGGGGTCTGTGGACGTGGTGGGACAGGAGGTCTGTGGACGTGGTGGGATAGGGGTCTGTGGACGTGGTGGAGGGGATGTTGGTAGCGAGACTGAGGGTTGAGTTTGCCTGTTACAAACTCTCTCTATCGCTCTCTCTCTCTGTCTCTCTACATCTCTCTCTACGTCCCTCTACATCCCTCTCTGTCTCTCTCTCTCTATCTCCAACTCCCTCTCTCTCTCTGTCTCTCTCTCTCTCTCTCTCAATTCAATTTGCTTTATTGGCATGACATATCAGAGAATCACCAGCAGCAAGAGCGACATCATTGATGTATACAGAGAAAAGGGTCGGCCCGAGAATTGAACCCTGTTGGTACCCCCATAGAGACTGCCAGAGGTCCGGACAACAGGCCCTCCGATTTGACACACTGAACTCTCTCTCTCTATCTATTTGACCATGATCAGTAACCATGGTCAAATAGTTTGCATGCATTGTTTGTAATTTTCCTCTGGACATGTAGGAGCATCTTACAGTATTCTATATATTTAAACCTCAGTAATTGTAGTGTGTACAGTACTATATATATTTAAACCTCAGTAATTGTAGTGTGTACAGTACTCTATATATTTAAACCTCAGTAATTGTAGTGTGTACAGTACTATATATATTTAAACCTCAGTAATTGTAGTGTGTACAGTACTATATATAAAAACCTTAGCAATTGTAGTGTGTACAGTACTATATATATTTAAACCTCAGTAATTGTAGTGTGTACAGTACTATATATATTTAAACCTCAGTAATTGTAGTGTGTACAGTACTCTATATATTTAAACCTCAGTAATTGTAGTGTGTACAGTACTATATATATTTAAACCTCAGTAATTGTAGTGTGTACAGTACTATATATATTTCAACCTCTGTAATTGTAGTGTGTACAGTACTCTATATATTTAAACCTCAGTAATTGTAGTGTGTACAGTACTCTATATATTTTTAACCTGTGTAATTGTAGTGTGTACAGTACTATATATATTTAAACCTCAGTAATTGTAGTGTGTACAGTACTCTATATATTTAAACCTCAGTAATTGTAGTGTGTGCAGTACTATATATATTTAAACCTCAGTAATTGTAGTGTGTACAGTACTCTATATATTTAAACCTCTGTAACTGTAGTGTGTACAGTACTCTATATATTTAAACCTCAGTAATTGTAGTGTGTACAGTACTCTATATATTTAAACCTCTGTAACTGTAGTGTGTACAGTACTCTATATATTTAAACCTCAGTAATTGTAGTGTGTACTGTACTATATATATTTTGTACCAATTGAGAACTTTGGTCTAATTCCCTGAGATCTGGATCTTCTCTGGAAAATCATTATTTTAGTCTTTTTGGGGTTTACTGCCAGGGTCCAGGCTCTGCTGTAGGCCAGGTGCTGTGGGGGTTTTCTGTCGGGGCCCAGGTCTGGCAGTACTGCTCTTGCAGGTCCAGGCTCTGCTGTAGGCCAGGTGCTGTGGGTGACAGCAGGCATAGGTCATCTGCAAAGAGTAGGCATTTAACCTCTGAACTGTGGAGACTAACACCAGGGGCTGAGGATTTTTCTAGAATAGTGGCCAATTCGTTAATGTAAATATTGAAGAGTGCAGGGCTCAGATTGCAACCCTGGTGAAGGCCCCGCCCCTCTCTCCCTCTCTCTCTCTCAATTCCCTTTCTCTCTCTCTCTCTCTCTCTCTCTCTCAGGGAAGAGGGAGAGAACAAACTCTGAGTCTGCGTTAGAGGAGGAGCCTCGCATGGACGTGTCTCGCCTCGACCTGCGGATTGGTCGGATCGTTGGCGTCCGCTACCACCCATTGGCCGGGGCTCTGTATGTCCAGGAAGTGGATCTGGGAGAGCCCGCCCCCCGCACGGTGGTCAGTGCGCTACGACACATTCCTAAGGAACAGGTAGGTCAAAGGTCACACACACCTCTCACACTTGTCTGTGAGCCTGTATCTATCTCCTTTAGACAGTGTGTTGTCATACAGCTGACCACCGTGCAGAAAATAATTCCTGTCTCAGACACCTTGTACTGTACACACACACAGGTCACACACACACGCACACACGCACACACGCACACACGCACACACACACACACGCACACACGCACACACACACACACACACACACACGCACACACGCACACACACACACACACACACACACACACACACACACACACACACACACACCTGTTTGATGTGTCAGAGACACCAGTCTGTAGAGACAGACTTAACAATGCTTCTGGGTGGCCAGAGATACAGAACACACACGACCATGCTGAACAGGACCTGAAACGCTGTCACACACACACACACACACACACACACACACACACACACACACACACACACACACACACACACACACACACACACACACGCACACACACACACACACACACTTTCACCGTCAAACACTCAATCGCACACCGCCATCTCTCATATCACGCACTGGCTGTCAGTGTTAGCCAAAAATAAAGTGAAATCAGTGCTAGGTTATTATTTAGAGAGTGTATATTTTTCTAGAAGTACAGTGTTACTATTTAGAGAGTGTATCTTTCTCTAGAAGTACAGTGTTATTATTTAGAGAGTGTATCTTTCTCTAGAAGTAAAGTGTTATTATTTAGAGAGTGTATCTTTCTCTAGAAGTACAGTGTTATTATTTAGAGAGTGTATCTTTCTCTAGAAGTAAAGTGTTATTATTTAGAGAGTGTATCTTTCTCTAGAAGTACAGTGTTATTATTTAGAGAGTGTATCTTTCTCTAGAAGTAAAGTGTTATTATTTAGAGAGTGTATCTTTCTCTAGAAGTAAAGTGTTATTTAGAGAGTGTATCTTTCTCTAGAAGTACAGTGTTATTATTTAGAGAGTGTATCTTTCTCTAGAAGTAAAGTGTTATTATTTAGAGAGTGTATCTTTCTCTAGAAGTACAGTGTTATTATTTAGAGAGTGTATCTTTCTCTAGAAGTACAGTGTTATTACTTAGAGAGTGTATCTTTCTCTAGAAGTACAGTGTTATTATTTAGAGAGTGTGTAAATTGTTATTATTCAGAGAGTGTGTATCTTTCTCTCTGGTGTGTGTGCCTGTGTGTGTAGCTTCAGGGTCGTCTGGCGGTGTTGCTGTGCAATGTGCGTCCCTGTCGGGTGAAAGGCGTGGTCTCCACGGCGATGGTCCTCTGTGGCTCCGCCCCTAACGCCCATGATAACGATGATGACGCCCAGGTGGAGTTTCTGGAACCGCCCACTAACGCTGTACCTGGCGACAGGGTCACTTTCTACGATTATCCTGGTAACTACACACACACACACACACACACTCACTCACTCACTCACTCACTCACTCACTCACTCACTCACTCACTCACTCACTCACTCACTCACTCACTCACTCACTCACTCACTCACTCACTCACTCACTCACTCACTCACTCACTCTACACTCCTCTTTCTATCACCCTGGTAACTACATTCCTCTTTCTATCACCCTGGTAACTACATTCCTCTTTCTATCACCCTGGTAACTACATTCCTCTTTCTATCTATCACCCTGGTAACTACATTCCTCTTTCTGTCAATCACCCTGGTAACTACATTCTTCTTTCTATCTATCACCCTGGTAACTACATTCCTCTTTCTATCACCCTGGTAACTACATTCCTCTTTCTATCACCCTGGTAACTACATTCCTCTGTCTGTCAATCACCCTGGTAACTACATTCCTCTTTCTGTCAATCACCCTGGTAACTACATTCCTCTTTCTATCACCCTGGTAACTACATTCCTCTTTCTATCAATCACCCTGGTAACTACATTCCTCTTTCTATCTATCACCCTGGTAACTACATTCCTCTTTCTATCAATCACCCTGGTAACTACATTCCTCTTTCTATCACCCTGGTAACTACATTCCTCTTTCTGTCAATCACCCTGGTAACTACATTCCTCTTTCTGTCAATCACCCTGGTAACTACATTCCTCTTTCTATCACCCTGGTAACTACATTCCTCTTTCTATCACCCTGGTAACTACATTCCTCTTTCTATCACCCTGGTAACTACATTCCTCTTTCTGTCAATCACCCTGGTAACTACATTCCTCTTTCTATCACCCTGGTAACTACATTCCTCTTTCTGTCAATCACCCTGGTAACTACATTCCTCTTTCTATCACCCTGGTAACTACATTCCTCTTTCTATCACCCTGGTAACTACATTCCTCTTTCTATCACCCTGGTAACTACATTCCTCTTTCTATCTATCACCCTGGTAACTACATTCCTCTTTCTATCACCCTGGTAACTACATTCCTCTTTCTATCTATCACCCTGGTAACTACATTCCTCTTTCTATCACCCTGGTAACTACATTCCTCTTTCTATCACCCTGGTAACTACATTCCTCTTTCTGTCAATCACCCTGGTAACTACATTCCTCTTTCTATCACCCTGGTAACTACATTCCTCTTTCTGTCAATCACCCTGGTAACTACATTCCTCTTTCTATCATCCTGGTAACTACATTCCTCTTTCTATCACCCTGGTAACTACATTCCTCTTTCTATCTATCACCCTGGTAACTACATTCCTCTTTCTATCAATCACCCTGGTAACTACATTCCTCTTTCTATCACCCTGGTAACTACATTCCTCTTTCTGTCAATCACCCTGGTAACTACATTCCTCTTTCTGTCAATCACCCTGGTAACTACATTCGTCTTTCTATCACCCTGGTAACTACATTCCTCTTTCTATCACCCTGGTAACTACATTCCTCTTTCTATCACCCTGGTAACTACATTCCTCTTTCTGTCAATCACCCTGGTAACTACATTCCTCTTTCTATCACCCTGGTAACTACATTCCTCTTTCTGTCAATCACCCTGGTAACTACATTCCTCTTTCTATCACCCTGGTAACTACATTCCTCTTTCTATCACCCTGGTAACTACATTCCTCTTTCTATCACCCTGGTAACTACATTCCTCTTTCTATCTATCACCCTGGTAACTACATTCCTCTTTCTATCACCCTGGTAACTACATTCCTCTTTCTATCTATCACCCTGGTAACTACATTCCTCTTTCTATCACCCTGGTAACTACATTCCTCTTTCTACCTATCACCCTGGTAACTACAATACTCTTTCTATTCATCACCCTGGTAACTACATGCCTGTTTCTATCACCCTGGTAACTACATTGTTCTGTTCTGTTTTGTTTCTATAACTGCAAGTGAATCCTTAACTTGAGGCTAGTTTAGTTTAGTTTAAAAACAAGCACACATAAAACTTAAAAGCCATACATGCGCATGAATAAAATCATGGAGGACAACACACAATAAAGTCAGGGACTTATTTCCAAAACTTGAGGCTAGGGTTATTAGATTTAGGGTTTATAGTAATATCTCTAATATCTCCTCCTGTCCACTAGGAGAGCCAGACCGGGAGTTGAGCCCCAGAGAGAAGGTGTGTTAGGGTTATTAGATTTAGGGTTTATAGTAATATCTCCTCCTGTCCACTAGGAGAGCCAGACCGGGAGTTGAGCCCCAGAGAGAAGGTGTGGGAGCAGATCCTTCCTGATCTACAGACGGACTCCAGGGGCGTGGCCACCTACAGGGGGGTGGGGTTTGAGGTGAGGGGGAAAGGCCTCTGTAGAGCCCCAACCCTCACCAACAGCAGTATCAAATAAACACGCAGTCAGACACGCAGGGGAACCAACACACACACACACACACACACACACACACACACACACACACACACACACACACACACACACACACACACACACACACACACACACACACACACACACACACACACACACACACACACACACACACACACACACACACACATGGGAACACACGTGTGGAAACAGACAGACACATACACACCTTCTGGGTAAGCTTTAAGCTGATTGCTGTTGTCAGAATGTGACGAACTTTCAATAAAGTTTTTAACAAATGTTGAAACACGGTGGATTTTTTTAAATTTATTTTATAAACCGAAGTGAAAAGCTTCGGACACACTGAACACATTGAGTAACCACAAAGAGACGTGTGAGAAACACAGCTTTCACCTCACTATGACCCAACACTATAGAGGGAGGGAGAGAGAACCTCACTATGACCCAACACTATAGAGGGAGGGAGAGAGAACCTCACTATGACCCAACACTATAGAGGGAGGGAGAGAGAACCTCACTATGACCCAACACTATAGAGGGAGGGAGAGAGAACCTCACTATGACCCAACACTATAGAGGGAGAGAGAGAGAACCTCACTATGACCCAACACTATAGAGGGAGGGAGAGAGAACCTCACTATGACCCAACACTATAGAGGGAGGGAGAGAGAACCTCACTATGACCCAACACTATAGAGGGAGGGAGAGAGAACCTCACTATGACCCAACACTATAGAGGGAGGGAGAGAGAACCTCACTATGACCCAACACTATAGAGGGAGGGAGAGAGAACCTCACTATGACCCAACACTATAGAGGAAGAGAGAGAGAACCTCACTATGACCCAACACTATAGAGGGAGAGAGAACCTCACTATGACCCAACACTATAGAGGAAGAGAGAGAGAACCTCACTATGACCCAACACTATAGAGGGAGAGAGAGAGAACCTCACTATGACCCAACACTATAGAGGGAGGGAGAGAGAACCTCACTATGACCCAACACTATAGAGGGAGGGAGAGAGAACCTCACTATGACCCAACACTATAGAGGGAGAGAGAGAGAACCTCACTATGACCCAACACTATAGAGGGAGAGAGAGAGAACCTCACTATGACCCAACACTATAGAGGGAGAGAGAGAGAACCTCACTATGACCCAACACTATAGAGGGAGGGAGAGAGAACCTCACTATGACCCAACACTATAGAGGGAGGGAGAGAGAACCTCACTATGACCCAACACTATAGAGGGAGGGAGAGAGAACCTCACTATGACCCAACACTATAGAGGGAGGGAGAGAGAACCTCACTATGACCCAACACTTTAGAGGGAGGGAGAGAGAACCTCACTATGACCCAACACTATAGAGGGAGGGAGAGAGAACCTCACTATGACCCAACACTATAGAGGGAGGGAGAGAGAACCTCACTATGACCCAACACTATAGAGGGAGGGAGAGAGAACCTCACTATGACCCAACACTATAGAGGGAGGGAGAGAGAACCTCACTATGACCCAACACTATAGAGGGAGGGAGAGAGAACCTCACTATGACCCAACACTATAGAGGGAGGGAGAGGGAACCTCACTATGACCCAACACTATAGAGGGAGGGAGAGAGAACCTCACTATGACCCAACACTATAGAGGGAGGGAGAGGGAACCTCATTATGACCCAACACTATAGAGGGACGGAGAGAGAACCTCACTATGACCCAACACTATAGAGGGAGGGAGAGGGAACCTCACTATGACCCAACACTATAGAGGGAGAGAGAGAGAACCTCACTATGACCCAACACTATAGAGGGAGAGAGAGAGAACCTCACTATGACCCAACACTATAGAGGGAGGAGAGAGAACCTCACTATGACCCAACACTATAGAGTGAGTGAGAGAGAACCTCACTATGACCCAACACTATAGAGGGAGGGAGAGGGAACCTCGATATGACCCAACACTATAGAGGGAGGGAGAGAGAACCTCACTATGACCCAACACTATAGAGGGAGGGAGAGAGAACCTCACTATGACCCAACACTATAGAGGGAGGAGAGAGAACCTCACTATGACCCAACACTATAGAGGGAGGGAGAGAGAACCTCACTATGACCCAACACTATAGAGGGAGGGAGAGAGAACCTCACTATGACCCAACACTATAGAGGGAGGGAGAGAGAACCTCACTATGACCCAACACTATAGAGGGAGGAGAGAGAACCTCACTATGACCCAACACTATAGAGGGAGGGAGAGAGAACCTCACTATGACCCAACACTATAGAGGGAGGGAGAGAGAACCTCACTATGACCCAACACTATAGAGGAGAGAGAGAGAACCTCACTATGACCCAACACTATAGAGGGAGGGAGAGAGAACCTCACTATGACCCAACACTATAGAGGGAGGGAGAGAGAACCTCACTATGACCCAACACTATAGAGGGAGAGAGAGAGAACCTCACTATGACCCAACACTATAGAGGGAGGAGAGAGAACCTCACTATGACCCAACACTATAGAGGGAGAGAGAGAGAACCTCACTATGACCCAACACTATAGAGGGAGGGAGAGGGAACCTCACTATGACCCAACACTATAGAGGGAGAGAGAGAGAACCTCACTATGACCCAACACTATAGAGGGAGGAGAGAGAACCTCACTATGACCCAACACTATAGAGGGAGGGAGAGAGAACCTCACTATGACCCAACACTATAGAGGGAGAGAGAGAGAACCTCACTATGACCCAACACTATAGAGGGAGGGAGAGAGAACCTCACTATGACCCAACACTATAGAGGGAGAGAGAGAGAACCTCACTATGACCCAACACTATAGAGGGAGGGAGAGAGAACCTCACTATGACCCAACACTATAGAGGGAGGGAGAGGGAACCTCACTATGACCCAACACTATAGAGGGAGGGAGAAAGGGTTGGCAGTGTAGCCTAGAGGTTAGAGCGTTGGACTAGTAACCGCAATGGTTGCAAGTTCAAATCCCTGAGCTGACAAGGTACAAATCTGTCGTTCTGCCCCTGAACAAGGCAGTTAACCCCACTGTTCCTAGGCCGTCGTTAAAAATAAGAATTTGTTCATAACTGACTTGCCCAGTTAAATAAATAAAAAAGATTGAGTGAGAAGGTCAACCTGAAACAGCAGGCTTTTTGAAAGCTGTGCAGAGCTACATAGATTGGAATCATTTCCCTTCTGTTCTAATCTACAAATCTGCTGTCCTTGGTTGCTTTCCACAGAAAGCGCCGTCCTGACCGCTCCATCCTGTTTACTCCACTGGCTGTAAACTCTGCTAAACCTCCAGTTTCAGTAGATATGAGAACACAAAAAAATCTACCTGTCTGTCTTTTCAGACTGATCTTAGTGGTTTTGCAAACTAAATATTCCACACTCAGAATATTGGCACAATTGATCATCCAATGCAGGAACTAATCAGATGTATCTGGTCTAATGACCAATCAAACACTGGTATTGTAGGTCTACTGACCAATCAAACACTGGTATAGCAGGTCTACTGGCCAATCAAACACTGGTATTGTAGGTCAACTGACCAATCAAACAAACACTGGTATAGCAGGTCTACTGACCAATCAAACACTGGTATAGCAGGTCTACTGACCAATCAAACACTGGTATAGTAGGTCTACTGACCAATCAAACACTGGTATAGTAGGTCTACTGACCAATCAAACACTGGTATAGCAGGTCTACTGGCCAATCAAACACTGGTATTGTAGGTCAACTGACCAATCAAACAGGCAGGTCTACTGACCAATCAAACACTGGTATAGCAGGTCTACTGACCAATCAAACACTGGTATAGCAGGTCTACTGACCAATCAAACACTGGTGAAGCAGGTCTACTGACCAATCAAACACTGGTATAGCAGGTCTACTGACCAATCAAACACTGGTATACCAGGTCTACTGACCAATCAAACACTGGTATAGTAAGTCTACTGACCAATCAAACACTGGTATAGCAGGTCTACTGATCAATCAAACACTGGTATAGTAGGTATATAGACCAATCAAACACTGGTATAGTAGGTCTACTGACCAATACTGGTATAGTAGGTATATCAACCAATCAAACACTGGTATAGTAGGTCTACTGACCAATCAAACACTGGTATAGCAGGTCTACTGGCCAATCAAACACTGGTATTGTAGGTCAACTGACCAATCAAACAAACACTGGTATAGCAGGTCTACTGACCAATCAAACACTGGTATAGCAGGTCTACTGACCAATCAAACACTGGTATAGCAGGTCTACTGACCAATCAAACACTGGTATAGCAGGTCTACTGACCAATCAAACACTGGTATAGTAAGTCTACTGACCAATCAAACACTGGTATAGCAGGTCTACTGATCAATCAAACACTGGTATAGTAGGTCTACTGACCAATACTGGTATAGTAGGTATATCGACCAATCAAACACTGGTATAGTAGGTTTACTGACCAATCAAAAACGATGGTTGAAATGCTTTCCCTGGAACTTAACAGTGAAGCAGTGATGACCTTTCATCAGGAAGAGGCAGGCAGGCAGCAGAGATAACGGATCTGTCCTCAGAGATAACGGATCGGTCCTCAGAGATAACGGATCGGTCCTCAGAGTTAACGGATCGGTCCTCAGAGTTAACGGATCGGTCCACAGAGTTAACGGATCTGTCCACAGAGTTAACGGATCGGTCCTCAGAGATAACGGATCGGTCCTCAGAGATAACGGATCTGTCCTCAGAGATAACGGATCTGTCCTCAGAGTTAACGGATCGGTCCTCAGAGTTAACGGATCGGTCCACAGAGTTAACGGATCGGTCCTCAGAGATAACGGATCGGTCCTCAGAGATAACGGATCGGTCCTCAGAGTTAACATATCGGTCCTCAGAGATAACGGATCGGTCCTCAGAGATAACGGATCGGTCCTCAGAGTTAACGGATCGGTCCTCAGAGTTAACGGATCGGTCCACAGAGTTAACGGATCGGTCCTCAGAGTTAACGGATCGGTCCTCAGAGTTAACGGATCGGTCCTCAGAGTTAACGGATCGGTCCTCAGAGATAACGGATCTGTCCTCAGAGATAACGGATCTGTCCTCAGAGTTAACGGATCGGTCCTCAGAGTTAACGGATCGGTCCTCAGAGATAACGGATCGGTCCTCAGAGTTAACGGATCTGTCCTCAGAGATAACGGATCTGTCCTCAGAGTTAACGGATCGGTCCTCAGAGTTAACGGATCGGTCCTCAGAGATAACGGATCGGTCCTCAGAGTTAACGGATCGGTCCTCAGAGTTAACAGATCGGTCCTCAGAGTTAACGGATCGGTCCTCAGAGATAACGGATCTGTCCTCAGAGATAACGGATCTGTCCTCAGAGTTAACGGATCGGTCCTCAGTATAAACTGAGGAGGCAGGTTAACAAAGTAATCAGATTCAGTAATCCAATCGGTTACATTACTAATGACTGTTATTGTCTTAACCCTGCCGACCCATATAGTGAATCTTCTGAAACATGCTAACATGCTAAAACGCTAACTACTGTACAGTGAAACTATAGAAACATGCTAACAGGATAACCGACCCTGACCATGTAGTGAACCTATAGAAACATGCTAAAACGCTAACGACTGTACAGTGAAACTATAGAAACATGCTAACAGGATAACCAACCCTGACCATGTAGTGAACCTATAGAAACATGCTAAAACGCTAACCACTATGTAGTAAATCTACTGAAGCATGCTAACATGCTAAAATGCTAACTAGAGGTAGCCCTGTAACTATCCTACGCTGTTCTATTCTGTTTTAGACCGTCTCTGTTCCTCACACTGGGTATTTACTTATGTTTGTTGTTTCTACTAAAGACCCTGTCCTTAGCCACCGCTTAGGCCTAATTCATTGCACGTGTTATGAGGTCTGTGTGTAGCTTGAGTAGAGGAGTCAGGTGCAGGACAGCAGATATGAGTAAATAAACATAATTTACTCAAAATAGGCAAATACAATACAATAAAGCGAGCCCACATAACGGACCGTATAACATACAAACAATCACTCACAAAAATAAAAACCATGGGGGAACAGAGGGTTAAATAATGAACAAGTAATTGGGGAAGTGAAACCAGGTGTGTAAAACAAAGACAAAACAAATGGAAAATGAAAAGTGGATCGGCGATGACTAGAAGGCCGGTGACGTCGACCGCCGAACGGCGCCCGAACAAGGAGATTGGACCGACTTCGGCGGAAGTCGTGACAGCGCGGCAAGGATGAGAACCTATTAACCCACGGTGGTACCAGTCATTAACCCACGGTGGTACCAGTCATTAACCCACGGTGGTACCAGTCATTAACCCACGGTGGTACCAGTCATTAACCCACGGTGGTACCAGTCATTAACCCACGGTGGTACCAGTCATTAACCCACGGTGGCACCAGTCATTAACCCACGGTGGTACCAGTCATTAACCCACGGTGGTACCAGTCATTAACCCACGGTGGTACCAGTCATTAACCCACGGTGGCCCCAGTCATTAACCCACGGTGGCCCCAGTCATTAACCCACGTTGGTACCAGTCATTAACCCACGGTGGCACCAGTCATTAACCCACGGTGGTACCAGTCATTAACCCACGATGGTACCAGTCATTAACCCACGGTGGTACCAGTCCTTAACCCACGGTGGTACCAGTCATTAACCCACGATGGTACCAGTCATTAACCCACGGTGGTACCAGTCATTATCCCATGGTGGTACCAGTCATTAACCCACGGTGGTACCAGTCATTAACCCACGGTGGTACCACCAGTCATTAACCCACGGTGGTACCAGTCATTAACCCACGGTGGTACCAGTCATTAACCCACGGTGGTACCATCAGTCATTAACCCACGGTGGTACCAGTCATTAACCCACGGTGGTACCAGTCATTAACCCACGGTGGTACCAGTCATTTACCCACGGTGGTACCATCAGTCATTAACCCACGGTGGTACCAGTCATTAACCCACAGTGGTACCAGTCATTAACCCACGATGGTACCAGTCATTAACCCACGGTGGTACCAGTCATTAACCCACGGTGGTACCAGTCATTAACCCACGGTGGTACCACCAGTCATTAACCCACGGTGGTACCAGTCATTAACCCACGGTGGTACCAGTCATTAACCCACGGTGGTACCAGTCATTTACCCACGGTGGTACCATCAGTCATTAACCCACGGTGGTACCAGTCATTAACCCACGGTGGTACCAGTCATTAACCCACGGTGGTACCAGTCATTAACCCACGGTGGTACCAGTCATTTACCCACGGTGGTACCACAGTCATTAACCCACGGTGGTACCAGTCATTAACCCACGGTGGTACCAGTCATTAACCCACGGTGGTACCAGTCATTAACCCACGGTGGTACCAGTCATTAACCCACGGTGGTACCACCAGTCATTAACCCACGGTGGTACCAGTCATTAACCCACGGTGGTACCAGTCATTTACCCACGGTGGTACCATCAGTCATTAACCCACGGTGGTACCAGTCATTAACCCACGGTGGTACCAGTCATTAACCCACGGTGGTACCAGTCATTTACCCACGGTGGTACCATCAGTCATTAACCCACGGTGGTACCAGTCATTAACCCACGGTGGTACCAGTCATTAACCCACGGTGGTACCAGTCATTAACCCACGGTGGTACCAGTCATTAACCCACGGTGGTACCACCAGTCATTAACCCACGGTGGTACCAGTCATTAACCCACGGTGGTACCAGTCATTTACCCACGGTGGTACCATCAGTCATTAACCCACGGTGGTACCAGTCATTAACCCACGGTGGTACCAGTCATTAACCCACGGTGGTACCAGTCATTAACCCACGGTGGTACCACCAGTCATTAACCCACGGTGGTACCAGTCATTAACCCACGGTGGTACCAGTCATTAACCCACGGTGGTACCATCAGTCATTAACCCACGGTGGTACCAGTCATTAACCCACGGTGGTACCAGTCATTAACCCACGGTGGTACCAGTCATTAACCCACGGTGGTACCACCAGTCATTAACCCACGGTGGTACCAGTCATTAACCCACGGTGGTACCAGTCATTAACCCACGGTGGTACCATCAGTCATTAACCCACGGTGGTACCACAGTCATTAACCCACGGTGGTACCAGTCATTAACCCACGGTGGTACCAGTCATTAACCCACAGTGGTACCAGTCATTAACCCACGGTGGTACCACCAGTCATTAACCCACGGTGGTACCAGTCATTAACCCACGGTGGTACCAGTCATTAACCCACGGTGGTACCAGTCATTAACCCACGGTGGTACCAGTCATTAACCCACGGTGGCCCCAGTCATTAACCCACGGTGGCCCCAGTCATTAACCCACGGTGGTACCAGTCATTAACCCACGGTGGCACCAGTCATTAACCCACGGTGGTACCAGTCATTAACCCACGGTGGTACCAGTCATTAACCCACGGTGGTACCAGTCATTAACCCACGGTGGTACCAGTCATTAACCCACGATGGTACCAGTCATTAACCCACGGTGGTACCAGTCATTAACCCACGGTGGTACCAGTCATTAACCCACGGTGGTACCAGTCATTAACCCACGGTGGTACCACCAGTCATTAACCCACGGTGGTACCAGTCATTAACCCACGGTGGTACCAGTCATTTACCCACGGTGGTACCATCAGTCATTAACCCACGGTGGTACCAGTCATTAACCCACGGTGGTACCAGTCATTAACCCACGGTGGTACCAGTCATTAACCCACGGTGGTACCATCAGTCATTAACCCACGGTGGTACCAGTCATTAACCCACAGTGGTACCAGTCATTAACCCACGATGGTACCAGTCATTAACCCACGGTGGTACCAGTCATTAACCCACGGTGGTACCAGTCATTAACCCACGGTGGTACCACCAGTCATTAACCCACGGTGGTACCAGTCATTAACCCACGGTGGTACCAGTCATTAACCCACGGTGGTACCAGTCATTTACCCACGGTGGTACCATCAGTCATTAACCCACGGTGGTACCAGTCATTAACCCACGGTGGTACCAGTCATTAACCCACGGTGGTACCAGTCATTAACCCACGGTGGTACCAGTCATTAACCCACGGTGGTACCATCAGTCATTAACCCACGGTGGTACCAGTCATTAACCCACGGTGGTACCAGTCATTAACCCACGGTGGTACCAGTCATTAACCCACGGTGGTACCAGTCATTAACCCACGGTGGTACCACCAGTCATTAACCCACGGTGGTACCAGTCATTAACCCACGGTGGTACCAGTCATTTACCCACGGTGGTACCATCAGTCATTAACCCACGGTGGTACCAGTCATTAACCCACGGTGGTACCAGTCATTAACCCACGGTGGTACCAGTCATTTACCCACGGTGGTACCATCAGTCATTAACCCACGGTGGTACCAGTCATTAACCCACGGTGGTACCAGTCATTAACCCACGGTGGTACCAGTCATTAACCCACGGTGGTACCAGTCATTAACCCACGGTGGTACCACCAGTCATTAACCCACGGTGGTACCAGTCATTAACCCACGGTGGTACCAGTCATTTACCCACGGTGGTACCATCAGTCATTAACCCACGGTGGTACCAGTCATTAACCCACGGTGGTACCAGTCATTAACCCACGGTGGTACCAGTCATTAACCCACGGTGGTACCACCAGTCATTAACCCACGGTGGTACCAGTCATTAACCCACGGTGGTACCAGTCATTTACCCACGGTGGTACCATCAGTCATTAACCCACGGTGGTACCAGTCATTAACCCACGGTGGTACCAGTCATTAACCCACGGTGGTACCAGTCATTAACCCACGGTGGTACCACCAGTCATTAACCCACGGTGGTACCAGTCATTAACCCACGGTGGTACCAGTCATTAACCCACGGTGGTGCCATCAGTCATTAACCCACGGTGGTACCATCAGTCATTAACCCACGGTGGTACCAGTCATTAACCCACGGTGGTACCAGTCATTAACCCACAGTGGTACCAGTCATTAACCCACGGTGGTACCACCAGTCATTAACCCACGGTGGTACCAGTCATTAACCCACGGTGGTACCACCAGTCATTAACCCACGGTGGTACCAGTCATTAACCCACGGTGGTACCAGTCATTAACCCACGGTGGTACCAGTCATTAACCCACGGTGGTACCAGTCATTAACCCACGGTGGTACCAGTCATTAACCCACGGTGGTACCACAGTCATTAACCCACGGTGGTACCAGTCATTAACCCACGGTGGTACCAGTCATTAACCCACAGTGGTACCAGTCATTAACCCACGGTGGTACCAGTCATTAACCCACGGTGGTACCAGTCATTAACCCACGGTGGTACCACCGTCATTAACCCACGGTGGTACCAGTCATTAACCCACGGTGGTACCAGTCATTAACCCACGGTGGTACCAGTCATTAACCCACGGTGGTACCAGTCATTAACCCACGGTGGTACCAGTCATTAACCCAGGGTGGTACCATCAGTCATTAACCCACGGTGGTACCAGTCATTAACCCACGGTGGTACCAGTCATTAACCCACGGTGGTACCAGTCATTAACCCACGGTGGTACCAGTCATTATCCCAGGGTGGTACCATCAGTCATTAACCCACGGTGGTACCAGTCATTAACCCACGGTGGTACCAGTCATTAACCCACGGTGGTACCAGTCATTAACCCACGGTGGTACCACCAGTCATTAACCCACGGTGGTACCACGTCATTAACCCACGGTGGTACCACCAGTCATTAACCCACGGTGGTACCAGTCATTAACCCACGGTGATACCACCAGTCATTAACCCACGGTGGTACCAGTCATTAACCCACGGTGGTACCAGTCATTAACCCACGGTGGTACCACCAGTCATTAACCCACGGTGGTACCAGTCATTAACCCACGATGGTACCAGTCATTAACCCACGGTGGTACCGGTCATTAACCCACGGTGGTACCAGTCATTTACCCACGGTGGTACCGGTCATTAACCCACGGTGGTACCAGTCATTTACCCACGGTGGTACCATCAGTCATTCATATGGTGTGTTAGTGTGACCTTCCTGAACAATAACAGTAATTATGATTCATCACAATGAAAACAGATAAGATGTCATAAATATAATGATACCATTATTGGATGTCACGTAGCCAACACACACACACACACACACACACACACACACACACACACACACACACACACACACACACACACACACACACACACACACACACATACACACACACACACACACACACACACACACACACACACACACACACACACACACACACACACACACACACACACACACACACACACACACACACACACACACACACACACACACACACACACACACACACACACACACACACACACACACACACACACACACACACACGCACACACACACACACAAGGATGTCAGTGAGCCATCAAACACCCAGAGTAAACATAGCGTGACAGTAAGGCAACAGGGAAATGTCTTAATCCACGTCAGATGAAGGATGGCATGGCACGGTTTCTACTGACATGAAATAACAAGTGTGTGTGTGTGTGTGTGTGTGTGTGTGTGTGTGTGTAGTGTGTGTGTGTGTGTGTAGTGTGTGTGTGTGTTGTATGGAAGGCAGAGCTTAAAATAAACTGTGACAGAACACTGATGTTACAATAAACAACCACAAAGGCATGCTGTACACACACACACACACACACACACACACACACACACACACACACACACACACAGACACACACACACACACACACACACACACACACACACACACACACACACACACACACACACACACACACACACACACACACACACACACACACACACGTATAGAATGACCTGTGTACTCTGAGAGTATAATTGCTGAACACATTACAATCAGTCTCGGAGTCTGTAATAAAGCTGCATTAGAATCCTGGGCCTGGATTCAATAGTGTCTGAGTAGGAATGTTGATCTATAATCAAGTCTCCATGTCGTCTACATCACCGCGATCTGAAAAGACTCTGAGAGGCCCAGAGTTTGGTCACCATATGAAAAGGAATGGGTTTTAAGGGGTACACTAGTTCATATCTCCATCTGTCTTCAGACATGGTCTGTCCCAAATGGCATCCCTGGAAAGTGTACCAGGGCCCTGGTCTAAAGTAGTGCACTACATAGGGAATAGGGTGCCAGCCCTGGTCTAAAGTAGTGCACTATATAGGGAATAGGGTGCCAGCCCTGGTCTAAAGTAGTGTACTATATAGGGAATAGGGCTCTGGTCTATAGTAGTACCACTATATAGGGAATAGGGTTCTGGTCTATAGTAGTGCACTATATAGGGAATAGGGGCTCTGGTCTATAGTAGTACCACTATATAGGGAATAGGGGCTCTGGTCTATAGTAGTGCACTATATAGGGAATAGGGCTCTGGTCTATAGTAGTACCACTATATAGGGAATAGGGCTCTGGTCTATAGTAGTACCACTATATAGGGAATAGGGCTCTGGTCTATAGTAGTACCACTATATAGGGAATAGGGCTCTGGTCTATAGTAGTCCACTATATAGGGAATAGGGCTCTGGTCTATAGTAGTACCACTATATAGGGAATAGGGCTCTGGTCTATAGTAGTACCACTATATAGGGAATAGGGCTCTGGTCTATAGTAGTCCACTATATAGGGAATAGGGCTCTGGTCTATAGTAGTACCACTATATAGGGAATAGGGTTCCATTTGGGAGACATATACAGAATCACTGCAGCAGCAAAGAGCTTTACAAACACAAGTTAAATAACATTCAGATTCTGGAGACCTACAATAGTATGATAGTACTGAATATCTTCCATCTACACACACACACATGAACACACGTTCACACACACACACACACACACACACACACACACACACACACACACACACACACACACACACACACACACACACACACACACATCTCTGATCTGATCTGGACATGCAAGCCTCACCAATCAGATTACACGCCTGTCAAAACGTTTCACAACAAAATGAGAACTGTATTCTTAGAATACATTATACTGAGGACTGGAAACACGATCTGTGTGTTGTTTGATTGACTTCCTTGTTACTGAGACAATTCAGACATGTTCTCTCTCTCCTCTTTCTGTCTCTCTCCTCCCTCTCTCTCCTCTCTTCTCTCCCTCTCTCTCTCCTCCCTCTCTCTCTCCTCTCTCTCTCTCTCCTCCCTCTCTCTCCTCTCTCTCTCTCTCTCTCTCTCTCTCTCTCTCCTCTCTCTCTCTCTCCTCCCTCACTCTCTCTCTCCTTCCTCTCACTCTCTCTCCTCCCTCTCTCTCTCCTCTCTCTTCTCCCCCTTTCCCTCTCTCTCTCTCTCTCTCTCTCTCTCTCTCTCTCTCTCTCTCTCTCCTCCCTCTCTCTCTCTCCTCCCCCTTTCTCTCTCTCTCTCCTCTCTCCTCCCTCTCTCTCTCTCTCCCCCTTTCTCTCCCTCTCTCTCTCTCTCCCCTCTCTCCTCCCTCTCTCTTTTTCTTCTGACACATCACACACAAACACCAATATTTGACTTGATGTCCTTCATTCAAACAATTTATCACCAAAAACATTTATCTAAAAACCTTACATGAATCAACACTTCATGTTTGTTTGAAAATCTGATTCTTTAATAGTTTAATGTTCATTTATTCAGACACATACTTCTAGAAGTCCTATGATACAGAATTCACAATGATCAAACATCAGATTCACACAGTATTGATAAGGTGCCGATAATTTCCATAAGGTATTGATAAGCCGCCGATCATATCCGATATAGTATTGATAAGAGAAAGGGGGATACCTAGTCAGTTGTCCAACTGAAAGCCTTCAACTGAAATGTGTCTTCCTCATTTAACCCAACCCCTCTGAATCAGAGAGATGGGGCGGGGGGGGGCTGCCTTCATCCACATCCACGTCTTCGGCGCCCGGGGAACAGTGGGTTAACCGCCTTGCTCAGGGGGCAGGACGACAGAAGGTGCCGATATTTTCCGATGTTTGTAGAGAAACAGTCATCTCCACCATCGTTACAAGCAATCTCTACCAATCCATTATACCATCTTTATATTAAATATGTAACACTTTATATTTATAGTGTTGTAGTAGACTGCAGTAAAGACAGCAGTTGTACTGGTCATACCACTGGTAACCACAGAAATATGTAGTTTAGTATTTTAGAGATAACTAGAATAACATATGATCTACTTATAGGAACCCTGCAGCAGAGATAACAGTATATAAACATGGTTTCCATTCTCTATTACAAGCCTGGGTGTCAGTCTAGTTGTGTCATAACACCACTAGCCTGGGTGCCAGTCTGGTTGTGTCATCATACCACTAGCCTGGGTGCCAGTCTGGTTGTGTCATCATACCACTAGCCTGGGTGCCAGTCTGGTTGTACCATCATACCACTAGCCTGGGTGCCAGTCTGGTTGTGTCATCATACCACTAGCCTGGGTGTCAGTCTGGTTGTGTCATCATACCACTAGCCTGGGTGCCAGTCTGGTTGTGCCATCATACCACTAGCCTGGGTGCCAGTCTGGTTGTACCATCATACCACTAGCCTGGGTGCCAGTCTGGTTGTGTCATCATACCACTAGCCTGGGTGCCAGTCTGGTTGTGTCATCATACCACTAGCCTGGGTGCCAGTCTGGTTGTACCATCATACCACTAGCCTGGGTGCCAGTCTGGTTGTACCATCATACCACTAGCCTGGGTGCCAGTCTGGTTGTGTCATCATACCACTAGCCTGGGTGCCAGTCTGGTTGTACCATCATACCACTAGCCTGGGTGCCAGTCTGGTTGTGTCATCATACCACTAGCCTGGGTGCCAGTCTGGTTGTGTCATCATACCACTAGCCTGGGTGCCAGTCTGGTTGTGTCATCATACCACTAGCCTGGGTGCCAGTCTGGTTGTGTCATCATACCACTAGCCTGGGTGCCAGTCTGGTTGTGTCATCATACCACTAGCCTGGGTGCCAGTCTGGTTGTGCCATCATACCAGCTCCTTGTCAATCAATGTCATGCCACGTTTGGCTTTACAAGGACAGCAACGGAAATGACAAGAGCAGAAACAGATCTGGGACCAGACTAGAGTGTGTCAGTCTACAGGTAGAGATAGAGGTGTCTTCTCCAGGTGAGTCAGTCTACAGGTAGAGATAGAGGTGTCTTCTCCAGGTGAGTCAGTCTACAGGTAGAGATAGAGGTGTCTTCTCCAGGTGAGTCAGTCTACAGGTAGAGATAGAGGTGTCTTCTCCAGGTGAGTCAGTCTACAGGTAGAGATAGAGGTGTCTTCTCCAGGTGAGTCAGTCTACAGGTAGAGATAGAGGTGTCTTCTCCAGGTGAGTCAGTCTACAGGTAGAGATAGAGGTGTCTTCTCCAGGTGAGTCGGTCTACAGGTAGAGATAGAGGTGTCTTCTCCAGGTGAGTCGGTCTACAGGTAGAGATAGAGGTGTCTTCTCCAGGTGAGTCGGTCTACAGGTAGAGATAGAGGTGTCTTCTCCAGGTGAGTCGGTCTACAGGTAGAGATAGAGGTGTCTTCTCCAGGTGAGTCGGTCTACAGGTAGAGATAGAGGTGTCTTCTCCAGGTGAGTCGGTCTACAGGTAGAGATAGAGGTGTCTTCTCCAGGTGAGTCGGTCTACAGGTAGAGATAGAGGTGTCTTCTCCAGGTGAGTCGGTCTACAGGTAGAGATAGAGGTGTCTTCTCCAGGTGAGTCGGTCTACAGGTAGAGATAGAGGTGTCTTCTCCAGGTGAGTCGGTCTACAGGTAGAGATAGAGGTGTCTTCTCCAGGTGAGTCGGTCTACAGGTAGAGATAGAGGTGTCTTCTCCAGGTGAGTCGGTCTACAGGTAGAGATAGAGGTGTCTTCTCCAGGTGAGTCGGTCTACAGGTAGAGATAGAGGTGTCTTCTCCAGGTGAGTCGGTCTACAGGTAGAGATAGAGGTGTCTTCTCCAGGTGAGTCGGTCTACAGGTAGAGATAGAGGTGTCTTCTCCAGGTGAGTCGGTCTACAGGTAGAGATAGAGGTGTCTTCTCCAGGTGAGTCGGTCTACAGGTAGAGATAGAGGTGTCTTCTCCAGGTGAGTCGGTCTACAGGTAGAGATAGAGGTGTCTTCTCCAGGTGAGTCGGTCTACAGGTAGAGATAGAGGTGTCTTCTCCAGGTGAGTCGGTCTACAGGTAGAGATAGAGGTGTCTTCTCCAGGTGAGTCGGTCTACAGGTAGAGATAGAGGTGTCTTCTCCAGGTGAGTCGGTCTACAGGTAGAGATAGAGGTGTCTTCTCCAGGTGAGTCAGTCTACAGGTAGAGATAGAGATGTCTTCTCCAGGTGAGTCAGTCTACAGGTAGAGATAGAGGTGTCTTCTCCAGGTGAGTCAGTCTACAGGTAGAGATAGAGGTGTCTTCTCCAGGTGAGTCAGTCTACAGGTAGAGATAGAGGTGTCTTCTCCAGGTGAGTCAGTCTACAGGTAGAGATAGAGGTGTCTTCTCCAGGTGAGTCAGTCTACAGGTAGAGATAGAGGTGTCTTCTCCAGGTGAGTCAGTCTACAGGTAGAGATAGAGGTGTCTTCTCCAGGTGAGTCAGTCTACAGGTAGAGATAGAGGTGTCTTCTCCAGGTGAGTCAGTCTACAGGTAGAGATAGAGGTGTCTTCTCCAGGTGAGTCAGTCTACAGGTAGAGATAGAGGTGTCTTCTCCAGGTGAGTCGGTCTACAGGTAGAGATAGAGGTGTCTTCTCCAGGTGAGTCGGTCTACAGGTAGAGATAGAGGTGTCTTCTCCAGGTGAGTCAGTCTACAGGTAGAGATAGAGGTGTCTTCTCCAGGTGAGTCGGTCTACAGGTAGAGATAGAGGTGTCTTCTCCAGGTGAGTCAGTCTACAGGTAGAGATAGAGGTGTCTTCTCCAGGTGAGTCAGTCTACAGGTAGAGATAGAGGTGTCTTCTCCAGGTGAGTCAGTCTACAGGTAGAGATAGAGGTGTCTTCTCCAGGTGAGTCAGTCTACAGGTAGAGATAGAGGTGTCTTCTCCAGGTGAGTCAGTCTACAGGTAGAGATAGAGGTGTCTTCTCCAGGTGAGTCAGTCTACAGGTAGAGATAGAGGTGTCTTCTCCAGCTGAGTCAGTCTACAGGTAGAGATAGAGGTGTCTTCTCCAGGTGAGTCAGTCTACAGGTAGAGATAGAGGTGTCTTCTCCAGGTGAGTCAGTCTACAGGTAGAGATAGAGGTGTCTTCTCCAGGTGAGTCAGTCTACAGGTAGAGATAGAGGTCTCTTCTCCAGGTGAGTCAGTCTACAGGTAGAGATAGAGGTGTCTTCTCCAGGTGAGTCAGTCTACAGGTAGAGATAGAGGTGTCTTCTCCAGGTGAGTCAGTCTACAGGTAGAGATAGAGGTGTCTTCTCCAGGTGAGTCAGTCTACAGGTAGAGATAGAGGTGTCTTCTCCAGGTGAGTCAGTCTACAGGTAGAGATAGAGGTGTCTTCTCCAGGTGAGTCAGTCTACAGGTAGAGATAGAGGTGTCTTCTCCAGGTGAGTCAGTCTACAGGTAGAGATAGAGGTGTCTTCTCCAGGTGAGTCAGTCTACAGGTAGAGATAGAGGTGTCTTCTCCAGGTGAGTCAGTCTACAGGTAGAGATAGAGGTGTCTTCTCCAGGTGAGTCAGTCTACAGGTAGAGATAGAGGTGTCTTCTCCAGGTGAGTCAGTCTACAGGTAGAGATAGAGGTGTCTTCTCCAGGTGAGTCAGTCTACAGGTAGAGATAGAGGTGTCTTCTCCAGGTGAGTCAGTCTACAGGTAGAGATAGAGGTGTCTTCTCCAGGTGAGTCAGTCTACAGGTAGAGATAGAGGTCTCTTCTCCAGGTGAGTCAGTCTACAGGTAGAGATAGAGGTGTCTTCTCCAGGTGAGTCAGTCTACAGGTAGAGATAGAGGTGTCTTCTCCAGGTGAGTCAGTCTACAGGTAGAGATAGAGGTCTCTTCTCCAGTTGAGTCCTCCTCCTCTCTCTATCAGGGGGAAGATGAAGCTGATGGGGCAGTGGTTGAGTCTTTATTTTCTTTCCTTCCTTCCTTCCATCCTTCCTTCACTCCCTCCTTCTCTCACTCCCTCTTTCCCTCCTTCCCTCACTCTTTCCTTTCATCCTTCCTTCACTCCCTCCTTCTCTCACTCCCTCGTTCCCTCACTCACTCCCTCCTTCTCTCCTTCCCTCACTCCTTCCTTCCCTCCTTCCCTCACTCCTTCTCTCCATCCATCCCTCCCTCCCTCCTTCACTCCTTCCTTCTCTCTCTCCCTCCTTCCCTCCCTCCTTCTTTCCTTCCTTCCTTCCTTCCTTCCTTCCTTCCTTCCTTCCTTCCTTCCTTCCTTCCTTCCTTCCTTCCTTCCTTCCTTCCTTCCTTCCTTCCTTCCCTCCCTCCCTCCTTCCTTCCTTCCTTCCCTCACTCCCTCACTCCCTCTGACACAAGTACAATCTTGCTTTAGCTGCTGCTGCTTTCGACTTCGACGACGACGATGATGATGATGATGAGGAAGATGGCAGGGCTGTACGGAGTACTTGGCAGGCCAATCCCTCTCCACAGTCACAGCGTTGGAACAGCTCCAGGCCGTGCTGTCCTTTCCTGCCGTGCCGTGTACACACCTCCCCATGCCTCAGCACTGGCTTACAGATCCTGTCCCAGAAGTGACGGGCACAACACAGACCTTCAGAACATTCTGTAGACCTGAGACACGGGTCACCCAGCTGACCTGGGGGGGGGTAGAAGAGAGAGACACCCTGTTAGTTTAGCATTTGTCACGGCTGTCGAAAGGATCGGACCACAGTGCAGCGTGGTTGTTGTTCCACATTTTATTAAAATCCGTGAAACTTTGCAAAACATAAATAACTGAATTAAACAAAAACAACAAACCGTGACGCAGAGAGAAACAAACACTACTTCAAAATATATATATAACCCACAAAACCCAGGAAGAAAAACCCCTACTTAAATATGATCTCCAATTAGAGACAACGAGGACCAGCTGCCTCCAATTGGAGATCAACCCGAAAAAACAACAACAACATCAACATAGAAATAGAAAAACTAGAACTTAAACATAGAAATACAAAACATAGAAAAACACAAAACACCCCCCCTGTCACGCCCTGACCTACTCTACTATAGAAAATAACCTCTTACTATGGTCAGGACGTAACATTCATGACAGACTTCAATTTGAATTAAGTAAATGGCCAGAGGCCAACGCTCGCACGAGATTTGTCCGACATGCTGAGAGAGCTGTTTTAACATCTATAACAGGGCTAGTGGTGTGTGACAGCATTTTACCTTTGATGGGGGGTAGCTTGGTCTGACCTCTCCCTCTCTTCCTCCAACCAACCTTCTTCTTTGGGGCCAGTCTGGTGTGTTCCTCTAACGCAGTAATATGATGTGTCATCACATTGTCTGGGAGAGAGGTACAGATATCTGAGAGAGAGATGGAGAGAGAGGGAGAGATAGGGAGAGGGGGGAGAGAGAGAGAGGGAGGGAGAGCGAGAGGGAGGGAGAGAGAGAGGGGGAGAGAGAGAGGGGAGAGAGAGAGAGAGAGAGAGAGAGAGAGTGAGAGTGAGAGGGAGAGGGAGAGGGAGAGGGAGAGGGAGAGCGAGAGAGGGAGAGAGAGAGAGGGAGGGAGAGCGAGAGGGAGGGAGAGAGAGGGGGAGAGAGAGAGAGAGAGAGAGAGTGAGAGGGAGAGGGAGAGAGAGAGGGAGAGAGAGAGAGAGAAAGGGAAGGAGAGGAAGGGAGAGAGAGAGAGAGAGAGAGAGAGAGAGAGAGAGAGAGAGAGAGAGAGGGAGAGAGAGAGAAAGAGAGGGAGAGAGAGAGAGAGAGGAAGGGAGAGAGAGAGAGAAAGAGGGAGAGAGAGAGAGAGAGAGAGAGAGAGAGAGAGGGAGAGAGAGAGGGGGAGAGAGAGAGAACATTAATACAATGCCTCAACAACAAACAAAAAAATCCCAACACAACGTTTGTGATGTCATGGAACTTACCGTTTCTACAATGGTTGCCGGGGCAGCACATGGCGTCTCTATGACAACGCCTCTTCCTCTGTCGGCAGGTGTGACATCGTTGTGGGGAGGGGCTTCTGGAGGGAGCCTGGCAAAAGCTCCCCTCGCCACATTCCAGGTCGCTGCCACAGGGGTACACCTGAAAGAGGGGGTGGATAGGGGGGGTTAGGACATGGTACAGGCATCAATACAACCACTATTTGGAGAGAGATTTCACTTTGAGGTGAGCATTGAGCAATTTTGTTCGGGTTACAAAGACCATGATTTAAAAAATAAATAAAAAAAACATGTTTAGCTGAGACCCTCAAGTAGGCAACAAAAAAAATATGAATCTGTAAGGGAAACGTTGCTGTAGGCAACCATCTGCAGTTCCAAGGCGCATTAATATAAAGAATAGCTGAAAATGACATGCTGCTTCATAAGAGAGTAAACAACAATTTATCAGACTATCCAGACCGGGTCTGTTTAAAGCTCTCCTGTATGCCTAATAACATCCAGGCTTTTATTTATCCTTTATTTAACTAGGCAAGTCAGTTAAGATCAAACTCTTATTAACTGCCTTGTTCATGGGGCAGAAGAAAATGAAGTTGCTCACCCTCTCACACGGCTTACATTTAAGATTCTTCCATCTATAAGCTTGTCATTGTTTATTTACCTTACCTATTTACCTTTACCTCATGGATTCAATCCAGTAACCTTTGCAACAAATGACTCTGTCCCCGTAAGGACCAGTGTTTTAGTTCCTTACCTGATCCGGGACCTTGCTGCTCTTCCTCACCGTACCGGGTAACGGGGAACCCGTGCTCTTGTAGGCTGACGTCTCGTGCGACTCCGTTGAGATGGAGTTTAATTTGGCACGCGCCTGTCCAGTGGAGCATAGCATGGCGAGCAGCTGCGCGAGCAACCACGGGAGTTGGGCCCACACCCGGTGAAGCATGACAGATAACAGATTATGACCTGTATCTAGATAAATACAATGTTACTCTATTTAAAAATGTAACAAGTATACTCCCTTGATTGAAGAAAAACTAACAACACAGAGAATATTCCTAAATTGATGGTAAGTGGTATTTGCCTGCAGTGGTTCGCGCCTGCGATGCTGTATTTATTTGCTGCTTGATTGTTACTGTCTCGAGATGCCAGCTTTTATAGACTCCCGTAGCGTGCGCAACCGGGAAGCTCGTGTAGGAGGGAGTGACCGGTCCGTGACTCTGTCTCTCTGACACTCGCTCTCCCTTCCACACACATCGATACCCATCGTCTCATCGATACAATATCCGAAAGACAGAGAGAGAGAGAGAGAGAGAGAGAGACAGTGAGAGAGAGACACACGGAGAGAGACAGAGGAAGAGAGAGAGTGACAGTGAGAGAGACAGAGAGAGAGAGAGACAGTGAGAGAGTCAGAGAGAGAGAGAACAGGACTGACTGACTAAACTTAATTTCAGACACTACATATTGTGAGATCTTTGGGTTGACTAAAGGTAACTATGACGCTATGCTTGCATCCCAAGATGGCACCCTAGTCCCCATAGCTATATCTTGCACTAGGTTTGATAAGGGCTGTTGTCCAATGTAATGCACTAGGCCTACATTAGGGAATATGATGCAGTTTAGGACTCTATCAGTAAGTGAGGGGATGACGGAGTATTCATCACCTCCCGTTCCTCTCTGGTATGGAAACCGGAACAGGATCCAGCACCTCTCGGTTTTGGACCTCTCCGTTTTGGAACTCTTCGTTTTGGTTCTGGAACCCATTTACCAGAATCCGGTACATCTTGTGACATGAAAAAAATACTTTTCACTGTTTGCGATGTAAAAATTCCAATAAATAGCAATCAGAGTTGGGCTAATTCAAGTTATGCCCCCTAAAAAAACAAAAAAAAAATAAAAAAATACGAAAACGTGCATGATAATTGCTTCGTGTTGGACGGATGGGTTCATGTTTTGCGCAACATTGTAGCATATACAGACCAAGACGTGGTGACTATTGTTGTTCTTAATGAGAGAAGCGCGCCTGCAGCTCTCACAGAACTACAATTATATTAACTTTCAATGATCCCTCTCTCTTTTTCTACTCTGGTAGACATGAGCCTGTAAAATGATAATGTCATTAGTATTTCCTTATAGAATCATAGCCGGCCGAAGGGTCCTTTCTGGAGGTGCCGCCGCAGCAGCTGCTGCGCACCTGATAAATTCAAATACATTTGACAAAGTTAGAGAATTACTGCTGCCTGTTACAGAAAGAAATGAAATAATTCCCAATACTACATCAGGAGGAGGCCTATAGTTTAGGCACAGATGATCAATATTTAAAAAATATATATATTTTTGTTATTGCCTAGCTATGGATTGAGTGTAGCCCAATCACTGGTCATTCCGATAGACGAGAACTCGCGGCTGTCAAAAAAAGCAAGCAGCCAAAACAGGCTTTCTCAATATTTCAAATACAATCGCGGGAAAATACAGTTTAGAAAGCAAATGGATCCCGTTGAAAAGAGAAGCCTTGATCTGTCTGTAGGCTACTAAGTTATCAACTTCCAAATAGGCCTATTGAGCGAACAGTATTGTTTTACCAAGTAGAAACAAGAGAGAGAGATGAGCTTTTGGCACGGAGCTTTTGATACAAATCATTAAAATCTAGACGGAAAATATTTACACAAGAAGCAACCTAATATCACAAAGTCAAACTCTCAGTCATTTAGTAAGTTCACCACTGAGTCGGTGAAACCGGAAAGTTGTTTTCAGGGCTATAATTTCCTCCTCATAATGCACAGGGACGTGTGTCTACACTCACCTACAGTAAGTCTAGGCTATTGATGACTTGAAGAAGACAAGGTCGTTTTTATTGAGCTCAGACTCTCAGTTTGTCAATGTCAAAGTAGTCTGTCATTTCGATCATTTGTGAGGTATTACAAAAATACTCAGCTAAAGTCTCCAGTCATCTGAAAATGATGTAGAACTGCATAAAGACCACATTTTCCCCCAAACCCTAGAATTCAAAACATTTTCCCCATGTTTAGCAACTTCTGCCTTGGCCTCCTACTCAACTAATCTATGTCAGTATGCAAAAACGATGATAATGCATGCAAAGTTTTATTATAAACTAGATTATTTTTATGTGTTCCGGTACCGCAGAGCAACCATCAAGTAAGTTCTTTGAAAATGTGTGTGTGTGTGTGTGTGTGTGTGTGTGTGTGTGTGTGTGTGTGTGTGTGTGTGTGTGTGTGTGTGTGTGTTTAGAACATGTTTGACCACAGCAGAGGAAGTAGCAGGCAGACCATTCATATTCAACACTACAGAAACTAACTAACCACGGACCACATAACCACAGGAGGGAGGCAGGTAGCCTAGTGGTTAGAGCCTAGTGGTTAGAGCTGGTAGCCTAGTGGTTGGAGCCTAGTGGTTAGAGCAGGTAGCCTAGTGGTTAGAGCAGGTAGCCTAGTGGTTAGAGCCTAGAGGTTAGAGCAGGTAGTCTAGTGGTTAGAGCAGGGAGCCTAGTGGTTAGAGCAGGTAGCCTAGTGGTTAGAGCAGGTAGCCTAGTGGTTAGAGCAGGTAGCCTAGTGGTTAGAGCCTAGTGGTTAGAGCAGGTAGCCTAGTGGTTAGAGCAGGTAGCCTAGTGGTTAGAGCAGGTAGCCTAGTGGTTAGAGCAGGTAGCCTAGTGGTTAGAGCAGGTAACCTAGTGGTTAGAGCAGGTAGCCTAGTGGTTAGAGCAGCTAGCCTAGTGGTTAGAGCAGTAGCCTAGTGGTTAGAGCAGGTAGCCTAGTGGTTAGAGCAGGTAGCCTAGTGGTTAGAGCAGGTAGCCTAGTGGTTAGAGCAGCTAGCCTAGTGGTTAGAGCAGTAGCCTAGTGGTTAGAGCAGGTAGCCTAGTGGTTAGAGCTGGTAGCCTAGTGGTTAGAGCCTATTGGTTAGAGCAGGTAGCCTAGTGGTTAGAGCAGGTAGCCTAGTGGTTAGAGCAGGTAGCTTAGTGGTTAGAGCCTGTTGGTTAGAGCAGGTAGCCTAGTGGTTAGAGCAGGTAGCCTAGTGGTAAGAGCAGGTAACCTAGTGGTTAGAGCAGCTAGCCTAGTGGTTAGAGCTGGTAGCCTAGTGGTTAGAGCTGGTAGCCTAGTGGTTAGAGCAGCTAGCCTAGTGGTTAGAGCTGGTAGCCTAGTGGTTAGAGCAGCTAGCCTAGTGGTTAGAGCAGGTAACCTAGTGGTTAGAGCAGGTAACCTAGTGGTTAGAGCAGGTAGCCTAGTGGTTAGAGTGTTGGGCCAGTAACTGAAAGGTTGCTCGTTCAAATCCTTGAGGCAACTAGGTGACAAACCTGCTGATGTGCTCTAAAGCAAGGCACTTAACCCTAATTGTGCCTGTAACCTGCTCTGGATTAGCGTGTCTGCTAAATCAGTGTTTCCCACCAGTGCACATTTCTATTTGTAATCCTTGACAAGCACACCTGATTCAACTTGTCAACTATTACTAGCCTGTTCAACCTCTCTTTCCGTATCGTCTGAGATCCCCAAAGATTGGAAAGCTGCCGCGGTCATCCCCCTCTTCAAAGGGGGAGACGCTAGACCCAAACTCTTATAGACGTATATCCATCCTGCCCTGCCTTTCTAAAAGTTAACAAACCAGATCACCGACCATTTCGAATCCCACCGCACCGTCTCCGCTATGCACTCTGGTTTCCGAGCTGGTCACGGGTGCACCTCAGCCACACTCAAGGTCCTAAACGATATCATAACCGCCATCGATAAAAGACAGTACTGTGCAGCCGTCTTCATCGACCTAGCCAATGCTTTCGACTCTGTCAATCATCGCATTCTTATAAGCAGACTCAACAGCCTTGGTTTCTCAAATGATTGCCTCGCCTGGTTCACCAACTACTTCTCAGATAGAGTTCAGAGTGTCAAATCGGAGGGCCTGTTGTCTGGACCTCTGGCAGTCTCTATGGGGGTACCACAGGGTTCAATTCTTGGGGCGACTCTTTTCTCTGTATATATCAGGGCCAGATGTATACATAATGGTGTCGTCCGCGTAGAGGTGGTTCTTTGATCCACCCCTACGCAGACGACACCATTCTGTATACATCTGGCCCTTCTTTGGACACTGTGCTAACAAACCTCCAAACGAGCTTCAATGCCATACAACACTCCTCTCCTTCCGTGGCCTCCAACTGCTTTTAAATGCTCGTAAAACTAAGGGCATGCTCTTCAACCGATTGCTGCCCGCACCCGCCCGCCCGACTAGCATCACTACTCTGAACGGTTCTGATTTAGAAGATGTGGACAACTACAAATACCAAGGTGTCTGGTTAGACTGTAAACTCTCCTTCCAGACTCACATTAAGCGTCTCCAATCCAAAATTAAATCTAGAATCGGTTTCCTATTTCGTAACAAAGCATCCTTCACTCATGCTGCCAAACATACCCTCGTAAAACTGACTATCCTACCGATCCTTGACCTCGGCGATGTCATTCACAAAATAGCCTCCAACACTCTACTCAGCAAACTGGATGCAGTCTATCACAGTGCCATCTGTTTTGTCACCAAAGCCCCATATACTACCCACCACTGCGACCTGTATGCTCTTGTTGGCTGGCCCTCGCTTCATATTCGTCACCAAACCCACTGGCTCCAGGTCATCTAGAAGTCTTTGCTAGGTAAAGCCCAGCCTTATCTCAGCTCACTGGTCACCTTAGCAACACCCACCCGTAGCACGCGCTCCAGCAGGTATATCTCACTGGTCACCCCCAAAGCCAATTCCTCCTTTGGTCGCCTTTCCTTCCAGTTCTCTGCTGCCAATGACTGGAACGAATTACAAAAATCTCTGTAGCTGGAGTCTTATATTTCCCTCACTAACTTTAAGCATCAGCTGTCAGAGCAGCTTACCGATCACTGTACCTGTACATAGCCCATCTGTAAATAGCACACCCAACTACCTCATCCCCATATTATTACTTATCCTCGTTGTAACGGGTGTCGTACAGAGTAGACCAAGGCACAGCGGGTTGAGTGCTGATATTTAACTTTTATTTGAGACACGTAACAAAAACAAGAAAACGAACGAACGACAAACAGTCTTGCAGGCTACACACAGCAGTGCAACAACAACTTCTCACAAAGGGACAGGTGAAACAGGGCTACCTAAGTATGACTCTCAATCAGCAACAACGATATACAGCTGTTCCTGATTGAGAGCCATACCAGGCCAACACAAAGAAATACACAACATAGAAATACAAAATGAACATTTGACATTTAGCAGACACTCTTATCCAGGGCAACTTACAGTAGTGAATGCATACATTTGATACATTTTTTTATTGTTATTTTTTTTTTTGTACTGGCCCCCTGTGGGAATCGAACCCACAACCCTGGTGTTGCACACACCATGCTCTACCAACTGAGCCACAGGGAAGACACACCCCTGCCAGGTCCTGACCAAACTACAATGACAAATAACCCCTTATACTGGTCAGGACGTGACACTCTTGCTCTTTTGCACCCCAGTATCTCCACTTGCACATCATCATCTGCACATCTATCACTCCAGTGTTAATGCTAAATTGTAATTATTTCACCTCTATGGCCTATTTATTGCCTTACCTCCTTACTCTTCTACATTTGCACACACTGTACATAGATTTTTCTATTGTGTTATTGACTGTACATTTTGTTAATGTGTAACTCTGTGTTGTTGTTTTTGGTCGCACTGCTTTGCTTTATCTTGGCCAGGTCACAGTTGTAAATGAGAACTTGTTCTCAACTGGCCTACCTGGTTAAATAAAGGTGAAATAAAAATAAAATTAATAAAACTCATCATCAAGCCCTCAATGAGTTGAGGTGTGTTTGTCCAAGGCTACAATACAAATGTGTTCTGTTGGGGGTTCTGTTGGGGGTACTGGAGGACTGGAGTTGGGTTGTTGGGGGGACTGGAGTTGGGCTGTTGGGGGTACTGGAGGACTGGAGTTGGGCTTTTGGGGTTACTGGAGGACTGGAGTTGGGCTGTTGGGGGGACTAGAGTTGGGCTGTTGGGGGTACTGGAGGACTGGAGGACTGGAGTTGGGCTGTTGGGGTTACTGGAGGACTGGAGTTGGGCTGTTGGGAGGACTGGAGTTGGGCTGTTGGGGGGACTGGAGTTGGGCTGTTGGGAGGACTGGAGTTGGACTGTTGGGAGGACTGGATTTGGGCTGTTGGGGGTACTGGAGGACTGGAGTTGGGCTGTTGGGAGGACTGGAGTTGGGCTGTTGGGGGTACTGGAGGACTGGAGTCGGGCTGTTGGGGGGACTGGAGGACTGGAGTTGGGTTGTTGGGGGACTGGAGGACTGGAGTTGGGCTGTTGGGAGGACTGGAGTTGGGCTGTTGGGAGGACTGGAGTTGGGCTGTTGGGGTACTGAGGACTGGAGTTGGGATGTTGGGAGGACTGGAGGACTGGAGTTGGGCTGTTTGGGGGACTGGAGGACTGGAGTTGGGCTGTTGGGGTACTGAGGACTGGAGTTGGGCTGTTGGGGGTACTGGAGGACTGGAGTTGGGCTGTTGGGGGTACATGAGGACTGGAGTTGGGCTGTTGGGGGGACTGGATGACTGGAGTTTGGCTGTTGGGGGTGCTGGAGGACTGGAGTTTTGCTGTTGGGGGTACTGGAGGACTGGAGTTGGGCTGTTGGGGGGACTGGAGGACTGGAGTTGGGCTGTTGGGGGGACTGGAGTTGGGCTGTTGGGGGGACTGGAGTTGGGCTGTTGGGAGTACTGTAGTAGTAGCTAGTACTGTTAGCTGTTAGCTACTGAAGCTAGTATTGTTAGCTGTTAGCTAGCTAGTACTGTTAGCTGTTAGCTAGCTAGTACTGTTAGCTGTTAGCTAGCTAGTATTGTTAGCTGTTAGCTACTGTAGCTAGTACTGTAAGCTAGCCAGATAGCCACGAAGAAATGTTACCTAGCTACCCTAGAATTTACCTAACATTAGTAACATTAGTTTTAGGTCATTTTTGCCTGTTAAAATGTCTGGTTAGCTACATTATTATGATTCACATATATCTAGCTGATAGTTATGAAGTAACACGTTTTCTTTGTGTATATCTTGTTTGGTCTCTATTTTTTCCATTGTCCTGGCTGGAAGACAGTTCAGTGTATGGGTTAGTCCATAGTAAGTCAATAGGGCTAACTGGCTAGCTAGCTAGCCACAAACAATTGGTAGCTAGCTACTCATGAAAAATGTACATCTACCTTGCATAACATTAGTTTTTAGGTCATTTTGCCTGTTTAACTAGCTGGTTAGCTAGATTATTACAATTGACATAAATCTAGCTGATAATTATGAAGTAAAATGCTTTCTTTGTGTATATCTTGTTTGGTCTCTATTGTTAGAATTGTCCTGGCTGGAAGACAGTTCAGTGAAGTGAGGAGGTGCAGCGTGAGGGGAGGGGCAGCGTGAGGTAATACAGTAGGGGGAGGTGCAGCGTGAGGGGAGGGGCAGCGTGAGGTAATACAGTAGGGGGAGGTGCAGCGTGAGGTAATACAGTAGGGGGGGAGCAGCGTGAGGTAATACAGTAGAGGAGGTGCAGCGTGAGGTAATACAGTAGGGGAGGAGCTGCGTGAGGTAATACAGTAGGGGGAGGAGCAGCGTGAGGTAATACAGTAGGGGGAGGAGCAGCGTGAGGTAATACAGTAGGGGGAGGAGCAGCGTGAGGTAATACAGTAGAAGGATGATGGTGTAGTAGAGGTAGTGATGGGGTCAGGTCTGTGTGGGTGGTGATGGTGTAGTAGAGGTAGTGATGGGGTCAGGTCTGTGTGGGTGGTGATGGTGTAGTAGAGGTAGTGATGGGGTCAGGTCTGTGTGGGTGGTGATGGTGTAGTAGAGGTAGTGATGGGGTCAGGTCTGTGTGGGTGGTGATGGTGTAGTAGAGGTAGTGATGGGGTCAGGTCTGTGTGGGTGGTGATGGTGTAGTAGAGGTAGTGATGGGGTCAGGTCTGTGTGGGTGGTGATGGTGTAGTAGAGGTAGTGATGGGGTCAGGTCTGTGTGGTTGGTGACGGTGTAGTAGAGGTAGTGATGGGGTCAGGTCTGTGTGGGTGGTGACGGTGTAGTAGAGGTAGTGATGGGGTCAGGTCTGTGTGGTTGGTGACGGTGTAGTAGAGGTAGTGATGGGGTCAGGTCTGTGTGGGTGGTGATGGTGTAGTAGAGGTAGTGATGGGGTCAGGTCTGTGTGGGTGGTGATGGTGTAGTAGAGGTAGTGATCGGGTCAGGTCTGTGTGGGTGGTGATGGTGTAGTAGAGGTAGTGATGGGGTCAGGTCTGTGTGGGTGGTGATGGTGTAGTAGAGGTAGTGATCGGGTCAGGTCTGTGTGGGTGGTGATGGTGTAGTAGAGGTAGTGATGGGGTCAGGTCTGTGTGGGTGGTGACGGTGTAGTAGAGGTAGTGATCGGGTCAGGTCTGTGTGGGTGGTGATGGTGTAGTAGAGGTAGTGATGGGGTCAGGTCTGTGTGGGTGGTGATGGTGTAGTAGAGGTAGTGATGGGGTCAGGTCTGTGTGGGTAGGTGACGGTGTAGTAGAGGTAGTGATGGGGTCAGGTCTGTGTGGGTGGTGATGGTGTAGTAGAGGTAGTGATGGGGTCAGGTCTGTGTGGGTGGTGATGGTGTAGTAGAGGTAGTGATGGGGTCAGGTCTGTGTGGGTGGTGACGGTGTAGTAGAGGTAGTGATGGGGTCAGGTCTGTGTGGGTGGTGATGGTGTAGTAGAGGTAGTGATGGGGTCAGGTCTGTGTGGGTAGGTGACGGTGTAGTAGAGGTAGTGATGGGGTCAGGTCTGTGTGGGTGGTGATGGTGTAGTAGAGGTAGTGATGGGGTCAGGTCTGTGTGGGTGGTGATGGTGTAGTAGAGGTAGTGATGGGGTCAGGTCTGTGTGGTTGGTGACGGTGTAGTAGAGGTAGTGATGGGGTCAGGTCTGTGTGGGTAGGTGACGGTGTAGTAGAGGTAGTGATGGGGTCAGGTCTGTGTGGGTGGTGATGGTGTAGTAGAGGTAGTGATGGGGTCAGGTCTGTGTGGGTGGTGACGGTGTAGTAGAGGTAGTGATGGGGTCAGGTCTGTGTGGGTGGTGATGGTGTAGTAGAGGTAGTGATGGGGTCAGGTCTGTGTGGGTGGTGATGGTGTAGTAGAGGTAGTGATGGGGTCAGGTCTGTGTGGGTGGTGACGGTGTAGTAGAGGTAGTGATCGGGTCAGGTCTGTGTGGGTGGTGACGGTGTAGTAGAGGTAGTGATGGGGTCAGGTCTGTGTGGGTGGTGACGGTGTAGTAGAGGTAGTGATGGGGTCAGGTCTGTGTGGGTGGTGATGGTGTAGTAGAGGTAGTGATGGGGTCAGGTCTGTGTGGGTGGTGACGGTGTAGTAGAGGTAGTGATGGGGTCAGGTCTGTGTGGGTGGTGATGGTGTAGTAGAGGTAGTGATGGGGTCAGGTCTGTGTGGGTAGGTGACGGTGTAGTAGAGGTAGTGATGGGGTCAGGTCTGTGTGGGTGGTGATGGTGTAGTAGAGGTAGTGATGGGGTCAGGTCTGTGTGGGTGGTGACGGTGTAGTAGAGGTAGTGATGGGGTCAGGTCTGTGTGGGTGGTGACGGTGTAGTAGAGGTAGTGATGGGGTCAGGTCTGTGTGGGTGGTGATGGTGTAGTAGAGGTAGTGATGGGGTCAGGTCTGTGTGGGTGGTGACGGTGTAGTAGAGGTAGTGATGGGGTCAGGTCTGTGTGGGTGGTGACGGTGTAGTAGAGGTAGTGATCGGGTCAGGTCTGTGTGGGTGGTGACGGTGTAGTAGAGGTAGTGATGGGGTCAGGTCTGTGTGGGTGGTGATGGTGTAGTAGAGGTAGTGATGGGGTCAGGTCTGTGTGGGTGGTGATGGTGTAGTAGAGGTAGTGATGGGGTCAGGTCTGTGTGGGTAGGTGACGGTGTAGTAGAGGTAGTGATGGGGTCAGGTCTGTGTGGGTGGTGATGGTGTAGTAGAGGTAGTGATGGGGTCAGGTCTGTGTGGGTGGTGATGGTGTAGTAGAGGTAGTGATGGGGTCAGGTCTGTGTGGGTGGTGATGGTGTAGTAGAGGTAGTGATGGGGTCAGGTCTGTGTGGGTGGTGATGGTGTAGTAGAGGTAGTGATGGGGTCAGGTCTGTGTGGGTGGTGACGGTGTAGTAGAGGTAGTGATGGGGTCAGGTCTGTGTGGGTGGTGACGGTGTAGTAGAGGTAGTGATCGGGTCAGGTCTGTGTGGGTGGTGACGGTGTAGTAGAGGTAGTGATCGGGTCAGGTCTGTGTGGGTGGTGATGGTGTAGTAGAGGTAGTGATGGGGTCAGGTCTGTGTGGGTGGTGATGGTGTAGTAGAGGTAGTGATGGGGTCAGGTCTGTGTGGGTAGGTGATGGTGTAGTAGAGGTAGTGATGGGGTCAGGTCTGTGTGGGTGGTGATGGTGTAGTAGAGGTAGTGATGGGGTCAGGTCTGTGTGGGTGGTGACGGTGTAGTAGAGGTAGTGATGGGGTCAGGTCTGTGTGGGTGGTGATGGTGTAGTAGAGGTAGTGATGGGGTCAGGTCTGTGTGGGTGGTGATGGTGTAGTAGAGGTAGTGATGGGGTCAGGTCTGTGTGGGTGGTGATGGTGTAGTAGAGGTAGTGATGGGGTCAGGTCTGTGTGGGTGGTGATGGTGTAGTAGAGGTAGTGATGGGGTCAGGTCTGTGTGGGTGGTGATGGTGTAGTAGAGGTAGTGATGGGGTCAGGTCTGTGTGGGTGGTGATGGTGTAGTAGAGGTAGTGATGGGGTCAGGTCTGTGTGGGTGGTGATGGTGTAGTAGAGGTAGTGATGGGGTCAGGTCTGTGTGGGTGGTGATGGTGTAGTAGAGGTAGTGATGGGGTCAGGTCTGTGTGGGTGGTGATGGTGTAGTAGAGGTAGTGATGGGGTCAGGTCTGTGTGGGTGGTGACGGTGTAGTAGAGGTAGTGATGGGGTCAGGTCTGTGTGGGTGGTGACGGTGTAGTAGAGGTAGTGATGGGGTCAGGTCTGTGTGGGTGGTGATGGTGTAGTAGAGGTAGTGATGGGGTCAGGTCTGTGTGGGTGGTGATGGTGTAGTAGAGGTAGTGATGGGGTCAGGTCTGTGTGGGTGGTGACGGTGTAGTAGAGGTAGTGATGGGGTCAGGTCTGTGTGGGTGGTGACGGTGTAGTAGAGGTAGTGATGGGGTCAGGTCTGTGTGGGTGGTGATGGTGTAGTAGAGGTAGTGATGGGGTCAGGTCTGTGTGGGTGGTGACGGTGTAGTAGAGGTAGTGATGGGGTCAGGTCTGTGTGGGTGGTGATGGTGTAGTAGAGGTAGTGATGGGGTCAGGTCTGTGTGGGTGGTGATGGTGTAGTAGAGGTAGTGATGGGGTCAGGTCTGTGTGGGTGGTGATGGTGTAGTAGAGGTAGTGATGGGGTCAGGTCTGTGTGGGTGGTGACGGTGTAGTAGAGGTAGTGATGGGGTCAGGTCTGTGTGGGTGGTGATGGTGTAGTAGAGGTAGTGATCGGGTCAGGTCTGTGTGGGTGGTGATGGTGTAGTAGAGGTAGTGATGGGGTCAGGTCTGTGTGGGTGGTGATGGTGTAGTAGAGGTAGTGATGGGGTCAGGTCTGTGTGGGTAGGTGATGGTGTAGTAGAGGTAGTGATGGGGTCAGGTCTGTGTGGGTGGTGATGGTGTAGTAGAGGTAGTGATGGGGTCAGGTCTGTGTGGGTGGTGATGGTGTAGTAGAGGTAGTGATGGGGTCAGGTCTGTGTGGGTAGGTGACGGTGTAGTAGAGGTAGTGATGGGGTCAGGTCTGTGTGGGTGGTGACGGTGTAGTAGAGGTAGTGATGGGGTCAGGTCTGTGTGGGTGGTGATGGTGTAGTAGAGGTCGTGATGGGGTCAGGTCTGTGTGGGTGGTGACGGTGTAGTAGAGGTAGTGATGGGGTCAGGTCTGTGTGGGTGGTGACGGTGTAGTAGAGGTAGTGATGGGGTCAGGTCTGTGTGGGTGGTGACGGTGTAGTAGAGGTAGTGATGGGGTCAGGTCTGTGTGGGTGGTGATGGTGTAGTAGAGGTAGTGATGGGGTCAGGTCTGTGTGGGTGGTGATGGTGTAGTAGAGGTAGTGATGGGGTCAGGTCTGTGTGGGTGGTGATGGTGTAGTAGAGGTAGTGATGGGGTCAGGTCTGTGTGGGTGGTGACGGTGTAGTAGAGGTAGTGATCGGGTCAGGTCTGTGTGGGTGGTGACGGTGTAGTAGAGGTAGTGATCGGGTCAGGTCTGTGTGGGTGGTGATGGTGTAGTAGAGGTAGTGATGGGGTCAGGTCTGTGTGGGTGGTGATGGTGTAGTAGAGGTAGTGATGGGGTCAGGTCTGTGTGGGTAGGTGACGGTGTAGTAGAGGTAGTGATGGGGTCAGGTCTGTGTGGGTGGTGATGGTGTAGTAGAGGTAGTGAAGGGGTCAGGTCTGTGTGGGTGGTGATGGTGTAGTAGAGGTAGTGATGGGGTCAGGTCTGTGTGGGTAGGTGACGGTGTAGTAGAGGTAGTGATGGGGTCAGGTCTGTGTGGGTGGTGATGGTGTAGTAGAGGTAGTGATGGGGTCAGGTCTGTGTGGGTGGTGATGGTGTAGTAGAGGTAGTGATGGGGTCAGGTCTGTGTGGTTGGTGACGGTGTAGTAGAGGTAGTGATGGGGTCAGGTCTGTGTGGGTAGGTGACGGTGTAGTAGAGGTAGTGATGGGGTCAGGTCTGTGTGGGTGGTGACGGTGTAGTAGAGGTAGTGATGGGGTCAGGTCTGTGTGGGTGGTGATGGTGTAGTAGAGGTAGTGATGGGGTCAGGTCTGTGTGGGTGGTGATGGTGTAGTAGAGGTAGTGATGGGGTCAGGTCTGTGTGGGTGGTGATGGTGTAGTAGAGGTAGTGATGGGGTCAGGTCTGTGTGGGTGGTGATGGTGTAGTAGAGGTAGTGATGGGGTCAGGTCTGTGTGGGTGGTGACGGTGTAGTAGAGGTAGTGATGGGGTCAGGTCTGTGTGGGTGGTGACGGTGTAGTAGAGGTAGTGATGGGGTCAGGTCTGTGTGGGTGGTGACGGTGTAGTAGAGGTAGTGATGGGGTCAGGTCTGTGTGGGTGGTGACGGTGTAGTAGAGGTAGTGATGGGGTCAGGTCTGTGTGGGTGGTGACGGTGTAGTAG
>NW_025550412.1:247500-257500 GCF_905237065.1 Salmo salar | reverse complement strand
TTGAATTTTTATAACATGTATTTACATATATAATAACATATAATAACATGATCTATAACATGTATTTACATATATAATAACATATAATAACATGATCTATAACATGTATTTACATATATAATAACATATAATAACATGATCTATAACATGTATTTACATATATAATAACATATAATAACATCATCTATAACATGTATTTACATATATAATAACATATAATAACATCATCTATAACATGTATTTACATATATAATAACATATAATAACATGATCTATAACATGTATTTACATATATAATAACATATAATAACATGATCTATAACATGTATTTACATATATAATAACATATAATAACATCATCTATAACATGTATTTACATATATAATAACATATAATAACATCATCTATAACATGTATTTACATATATAATAACATATAATAACATCATCTATAACATGTATTTACATATATAATAACATATAATAACATCATCTATAACATGTATTTACATATATAATAACATATAATAACATGATCTATAACATGTATTTACATATATAATAACATATAATAACATCATCTATAACATGTATTTACATATATAATAACATATAATAACATCATCTATAACATGTATTTACATATATAATAACATATAATAACATCATCTATAACATGTATTTACATATATAATAACATATAATAACATCATCTATAACATGTATTTACATATATAATAACATATAATAACATCATCTATAACATGTATTTTGGGATTCCTCCTCTGTCAACGTCCTTTGCCTGATGATGCGAGAGTTCCACGTTTCCTCTCCCTCCCTCCCCTTTTACCTTTGATCACATTCTACCAGCTGGAGAAACCCAATGACCACATTCTACCAGCTGGAGAACCCAATGACCACATTCTACCAGCTGGAGAACCCAATGACCACATTCTACCAGCTGGAGAACCCAATGACCACATTCTACCAGCTGGAGAACCCAATGACCACATTCTACCAGCTGGAGAACCCAATGACCACATTCTACCAGCTGGAGAACCCAATGACCACATTCTACCAGCTGGAGAACCCAATGATCACATTCTACCAGCTGGAGAAACCCAATGACCACATTCTACCAGCTGGAGAACCCAATGACCACATTCTACCAGCTGGAGAACCCAATGACAACATTCTACCAGCTGGAGAACCCAATGACCACATTCTACCAGCTGGAGAACCCAATGACCACATTCTACCAGCTGGAGAACCCAATGATCACATTCTACCAGCTGGAGAACCCAATGACAAGATTCTACCAGCTGGAGAACCCAATGACCACATTCTACCAGCTGGAGAACCCAATGACCACATTCTACCAGCTGGAGAACCCAATGACCACATTCTACCAGCTGGAGAACCCAATGACCACATTCTACCAGCTGGAGAACCCAATGACAACATTCTACCAGCTGGAGAAACCCAATGACCACATTCTACCAGCTGGAGAACCCAATGACCACATTCTACCAGCTGGAGAACCCAATGACCACATTCTACCAGCTGGAGAACCCAATGACCACATTCTACCAGCTGGAGAACCCAATGACCACATTCTACCAGCTGGAGAACCCAATGACCACATTCTACCAGCTGGAGAACCCAATGACCACATTCTACCAGCTGGAGAACCCAATGACCACATTCTACCAGCTGGAGAACCCAATGACCACATTCTACCAGCTGGAGAACCCAATGACCACATTCTACCAGCTGGGGGCAGTGTTGTTCATGTGTTTGTGACCTTGTCCAGAGAATACGAGGGCAGTGGAACATGTTGGGAGTGTCTCACTCTCTCACTTTACTCTTTGTTTCTTCTCTTCAAGATAAAGACCCCCGTGTCCACCCCATATCCCCCCTACTGTTTCCTTTCTGTCTCGCTCCATCCACCTCTCTCAATTCAATGGGCTTTATTGGCATGGGAAACATGTTAACATTACCAAAGCAAGTGAAATAGACAATAAACAAATGGGAAATAAACAATCAGATATTAACAGTAAACATTAACTCACAAAAGTTTTTAAACAATATAGACATTTTAGATGTTATATTATTGGCTAGTGTTGTAACAATGGGCAAATATTTAAAGTACAAAAGTGAAAATAAATAAACATAAATATAGGTTGTATTTACAATGGTGTTTGTTCTTCATTGGTTGACCTTTTCTTGTGGCAACAGGTCACACATATTGCTGCTGTGACGTCACACTGTGGTATTTCACCCAGTAGATATGGGAGTTTATCAACGTTTGATTTGCTTTTCATATTCTTTGTGGATCTGTGTAATCTGAGGGAAATATGTGTCTCTAATATGGTCGTACATTGGGCAGGAGGTTAGGAAGTGCAGCTCAGTTTCCACCTCATTTTGTGGTCAGTGTGCACATAGCCTGTCTTCTCTTGAGAGCCAGGTCTGCCTACGGCGGCCTTTCTCAATAGCAAGGCTATGCTCACTGAGTCTATACATAGTCAAAGATTTCATTAATTTTGGGTCAGTCACAGTGGTCAGGTATTCTGCCACTGTGTATTCTCTGTTTAGGGCCAAATAGCATTATAGTTAGCTCCGTTTTTTGTTAGTTCTTTCCAGTGTGTCAAGTAATGATCTTTTTGTTTTCTCATAATGTGGTTGGGTCTAGTTGTGTTGCTGTCCTGGGGCTCTGTGTGGGTCTATCTGTGTCTGTGAACAAAACCCCACAACAAGCTGGCTGAGGGGACTCTTCTCTAGGTTCATCTCTCTGTAGGTGATGGCTCTGAGGAGACTCTTCTCTAGGTTCATCTCTCTGTAGGTGATGGCTCTGAGGAGACTCTTCTCTAGGTTCATCTCTCTGTAGGTGATGGCTCTGAGGAGACTCTTCTCTAGGTTCATCTCTCTCTGTAGGTGAGGGCTCTGAGGGGACTCTTCTCCAGGTTCATCTCTCTGTAGGTGAGGGCTCTGAGGGGACTCTTCTCTAGGTTCATCTCTCTGTAGGTGAGGGCTCTGAGGGGACTCTTCTCTAGGTTCATCTCTCTGTAGGTGAGGGCTCTGAGGAGACTCTTCTCTTGGTTCATCTCTCTGTAGGTGAGGGCTCTGAGGGGACTCTTCTCTAGGTTAATCTCTCTGTAGGTGAGGGCTCTGAGGGGACTCTTCTCTAGGTTCATCTCTCTGTAGGTGAGGGCTCTGAGGGGACTCTTCTCTAGGTTCATCTCTCTTGTAGGTCAGGGCTCTGAGGGGACTCTTCTCTAGGTTCATCTCTCTGTAGGTGAGGGCTCTGAGGGGACTCTTCTCTAGGTTCATCTCTCTGTAGGTCAGGGCTTTGTGGTGGAATGTGTGGGTATCTCTTCCTTTTAGGTGATTGTTGAATTTAACGGCTCTTTTCTGGATTTTGATGACTAGTGTGCATAGTCCTAATTCTGCTCTGCGTTATTTGGGGTTTTGCGTTGCACAGTAAGTATAGTTTTTGCAGAATTCTGCATGCGGAGGAGTCTCAATTTTGTGAATTCTTTGTTGGTGAGCGGACCCCAAACCTCACGACCATAAAGGGCAATGGGTTCTATAACTGATTCAAGTATTTTTAGCCAGTTTAAAAAAAATAAATTGGTATGTCGAGTTTGTGTTCCTTTTGATATCGTAGAAGGCCCTTCTTGTCTTGTCTCTCAGATCGTTCACAGCTTTGTGGAAGTTACCTGTGGTGCTGATGTTTAGGCCGAGGTATGTATAGTTTCTTTTTGTGTGCTCCAGGGCAACGGTTTCTAGATCGAATTTGTATTTGTTGTCCTGGAAACTGGACCTTTTTTGGAACCCCATTGTTTTTTTTATTTACTGTCGGGGCCCAGGTCTGGCAGGGCCCAGGTCTGTCAGGGCCCAGGTCTGTCGGGGCCCAGGTCTGTCAGGGCCCAGGTCTGGCAGAATCTGTGCAGAAGCACCAGATCATCAGCAAACAGTAGATATTTGACTTCAGATTCTAGTAGGGTGAAGCCGGGTGCTGCAGACTGTTCTAGTGCCCTCACCAGTTCATTGATGTATATGTTGAAGAGGGTGGGGATCAAGCTGGACCCCCTCCCTCCCTCCCTCCCTCCCTCCCTCCCTCCCTCCCTCCCTCCCTCCCTCCCCCCTCCCTCCTCTCTTTCTTTCTCGCTCCCCTCCTCTCTTTCTCTCCCCACCTCTCTCTCTCCCCACCTCTCTTTCTCTCCCCACCTCTCTCTCTCCCCACCTCTCTTTCTCTCCTCACCTCTCTCTGTCCCTTTCCCCTCTCTTTCTCTCCTCACCTCTCTCTGTCCCTTTCCCCCTATCCTTCTCTCCTCACCTCTCTTTCTCTCCTCACCTATCTTTCTCTCATCACCTCTCTCTGTCCCTTTACCCCTCTCATTCTTTCCTCACCTCTCTGTTCTTTTTCCTTCTCTCTTTACCTCTTTATTTTCCCTTATCTCTTTCTCCCTCCAACTCTCTCTAATGTCTCTATAGTGATTCTTAGCCAATGATCGGCTGGGGTTCATCCATTCCTCACCTTGCACCAATCAGCCTTCACGCAGCGACAGACAGACAGAGACACGGGAGGGCGCGAGCTGAGCCAAATGAGCTGAAACGAACACTCTCCTCGCCCACACAATAACACCTCCCCCCTCTCCTCTCCACCGCGAGCGCCCCGGGAGGAGCCCTGTTATACCGTCACCGTCGCGTGCCCCCCCTCCCGTCCTCCTCCCCTCCCGTCACTCACGGCTCGTCTTCGAGGACGCACGGAAGGCATAGCGCGTGCCTTATCAGTCTGCCCTCCCTCCCGTCTCTCCGCCATTATTCATTATTATCCCCTTGTTTTTCTCCTGCTAGCCCCACAGGTCGCCACGGCGCTTTAGCCCGCTGGAGACTTCTACCCGTTTCCTGCCGTTTGGTTTTAACCCTGCGGGTAACGTTTACAGAGGAGAGGCAGCCCCCCTCCCTTTCCTCCTCTCCTCTCCTCCCCGTTGCTGCTCCCTGCCAGACAGAGACAGACAGACATGCTGCTCCACGGTGGGTGCTCGCGCTTCCCGCCTCCTCTCCCCTCCGGGACCCGGTGAGTAGGTAACAGCGTCCATCTTCTTTCACACATTGCTTCTCTATAGCTGCATGCTGTCTGTCTTTACGGGGCTGTACCAGAGAGAGAGAGAGAGAGAGAGACAGGGGTTGGCTCACTGGGGAGGTTCAATTTCCTCAGCTGGTGACCTTCCACCGCTCAGGCTGCCTGCCATCTGAACAGACAGAGAGGGGAATTAGCTCTAGCCCTGGGGGCAACGGGCCTCACACACACACAGACACACACACACACACACACACACACACACACACACACACACACACACACACACACACACACACACACACACAGAGAGAAAGAGAAAAGGAGAGAGCGAGAGAGCAAGAAAGACGGAGTGATAGAAAGACGAGGAGAGAGTAGAGAGAGAGAGAGAGAAGACATGAGAGGAAACCAGTCATTTTATAGACCGGTCTGTCTGGAACAGTTTGATGATGGAATGGATTTGTTATTTTATTTCCTCTGGACCTGATCAGCTGGTCGCAGGACCTGTCTCATGATGATGAGGTCATCTGGTCGCAGGACCTGTCTCATGATGATCAGCTGGTCGCAGGACCTGTCTCATGATGATCAGCTGGTCGCAGGACCTGTCTCATGATGATGAGGTCATCTGGTCGCAGGACCTGTCTCATGATGATCACCTGGTCGCAGGACCTGTCTCATGATGATGAGGTCATCTGGTTGCAGGACCTGTCTCGTGATGATGAGGACATCTGGTCACAGGACCTGTCTCATGATGATCACCTGGTCGCAGGACCTGTCTCGTGATAATGAGGTCATCTGGTCACAGGACCTGTCTCGTGATGATGAGGACATCTGGTCACAGGACCTGTCTCGTGATGATGAGGACATCTGGTCGCAGGACCTGTCTCGTGATAATGAGGTCATCTGGTCACAGGACCTGTCTCGTGATAATGAGGACATCTGGTCACAGGACCTGTCTCGTGATAATGAGGTCATCTGGTCGCAGGACCTGTCTCGTGATAATGAGGACATCTGGTCACAGGACCTGTCTCGTGATGATGAGGTCATCTGGTCGCAGGACCTGTCTCGTGATAATGAGGTCATCTGGTCACAGGACCTGTCTGATGATGATGAGGTAATCTGGTCGCAGGACCTGTCTCGTGATGATGAGGTCATCTGGTCGCAGGACCTGTCTCGTGATGATGAGGTCATCTGGTCGCAGGACCTGTCTGATGATGATGCCCCCCCCCACACGCAGCGTCATATGGATGGATTCTAAGATCATTTTTTTACATATAATTTAGAGGATACATGGACACACACCTGCAGGGTTCGTCACTGACGAGTACATCAAATATTGATCCAAACCAATGAGTCTTATCACACTCACACAGAAACACACTCTGGGCTTGGTGCAGGGGAAGTTATTTTACTGTTGTCGGAAGAACATTCCTGTAACATATCAGATTTGTCCATTCGAGAGAGAGAGAGAGAGAGAGAGAGAGAGAAAGAGAGAGATGGGGGGAAGAGGAGAGTGAAAGCACTGAAACCAGAAACCCTGAGAGAGAGAGAGGGTTGAGGGAAAGTTTTGAGGGGCCAGGGAGGAACAGAAAGGAGGATGAGGTATTGCAGATAGAGAAGAAAATGACAGGATATAGCCAGGTCAAACTAGACAGAATATAGCCAGGTCAAACTAGACAGGATATAGCCAGGTCAAACTAAGACAGGATATAGCCATGTCAAACTAGACAGTGGATAGGGGCGGCAGGTAGCCTAGAGGTTAGAGCGTTGGACTAGTAACCGAAAGGTTGGAAGATTGAATCCCTGAGCTGACAAGGTAAAAATCTGTCGTTCTGCCCCTGAACAAGGCAGTTAACCCACTGTTCCTAGGCCGTCACTGAAAATAAGAATCTGTTCTTAACTGACTTGCCTAGTTAAATAAAGGTCAAATTAAAAAATAGATCCTTGCTAATGTTGAGGTAATCTACATGTATTTAACCCATTTCTAATTTCTACATGGATGAATATGCATATTTTATTGTTGTATATACTGTATGTGTATATACCGTATGTAAAGTTGACCATTAAAATGCTTACTTTCTTCTCTCTCCGTTTCTCTCCTCCAGAGAGGTCTGCTGAGACCATAAAGGGTTAACTATCCTCCAGACTGACCAACGTGACCAGAGTGACGGGACCAGAGACTGACCACAACGCCACTTTCTCTAATCGTGTTTCCTGTGGTCATGTTCGATCTGACCAGGTCCATCTGTGTAGAGAACGGTCTAACCAGGTCCATCTGTGTAGAGAACGGTCTGACCAGGTCCAGTGGTGTAGAGAACGGTTTAACCAGGTCCATCTGTGTAGAGAACGGTCTGACCAGGTCCAGTGGTGTAGAGAACGGTCTGACCAGGTCCAGTGGTGTAGAGAACGGTCTGACCAGGTCCAGTGGTGTAGAGAACGGTCTGACCAGGTCAAGTGGTGTTGAGAACGGTCTGACCAGGTCCATCTGTGTAGAGAACGATCTGACCAGGTCCATCTGTGTTGAGAACGGTCTGACCAGGTCCATCTGTGTAGAGAACGGTCTGACCAGGTCCAGTGGGGTAGAGAACGGTCTGACCAGGTCCAGTGGGGTAGAGAACGGTCTGACCAGGTCCATCTGTGTAGAGAACGGTCTGACCAGGTCCAGTGGGGTAGAGAACGGTCTGACCAGGTCCAGTGGGGTAGAGAACGGTCTGACCAGGTCCAGTGGTGTAGAGAACGGTCTGACCAGGTCCAGTGGGGTAGAGAACGGTTTAACCAGGTCCAGTGGTGTAGAGAACGGTTTGACCAGGTCCAGTGGTGTAGAGAACGGTCTGACCAGGTCCAGTGGTGTAGAGAACGGTCTGACCAGGTCCATCTGTGTAGAGAACGGTTTAACCAGGTCCAGTGGTGTAGAGAACGGTCTGACCAGGTCCAGTGGTGTAGAGAACGGTCTGACCAGGTCCATCTGTGTAGAGAACGGTTTGACCAGGTCCAGTGGTGTAGAGAACGGTCTGACCAGGTCCAGTGGTGTAGAGAACGGTCTGACCAGGTCCATCTGTGTAGAGAACGGTCTGACCAGGTCCAGTGGTGTAGAGAACGGTCTGACCAGGTCCAGTGGTGTAGAGAACGGTCTGACCAGGTCCAGTGGGGTAGAGAACGGTCTGACCAGGTCCATCTGTGTAGAGAACGGTCTGACCAGGTCCAGCGGTGTAGAGAACGGTCCGACCAGGTCCAGTGGTGTAGAGAACGGTCTGACCAGGTCCAGTGGTGTAGAGAACGGTCTGACCAGGTCCAGTGGGGTAGAGAACAGTTTGACCAGGTCCATCTGTGTAGAGAACGGTCTGACCAGGTCCATCTGTGTAGAGAACGGTCTAACCAGGTCCATCTGTGTAGAGAACGGTCTGACCAGGTCCAGTGGTGTAGAGAACGGTCTGACCAGGTCCAGTGGTGTAGAGAACGGTCTGACCAGGTCCAGTGGTGTAGAGAACGGTCTGACCAGGTCCAGTGGGGTAGAGAACGGTCTGACCAGGTCCAGTGGTGTAGAGAACGGTCTAACCAGGTCCATCTGTGTAGAGAACGGTCTGACCAGGTCCAGTGGGGTAGAGAACGGTCTGACCAGGTCCATCTGTGTAGAGAACGGTCTGACCAGGTCCATCTGTGTTGAGAACGGTCTGACCAGGTCCATCTGTGTAGAGAACGGTTTGACCAGGTCCAGTGGTGTAGAGAACGGTCTGACCAGGTCCAGTGGTGTAGAGAACGGTCTGACCAGGTCCAGTGGTGTAGAGAACGGTCTAACCAGGTCCAGTGGTGTAGAGAACGGTTTGACCAGGTCCAGTGGTGTAGAGAACGGTCTGACCAGGTCCAGTGGTGTAGAGAACGGTCTAACCAGGTCCAGTGGTGTAGAGAACGGTTTGACCAGGTCCAGTGGTGTAGAGAACGGTCTGACCAGGTCCAGTGGTGTAGAGAACGGTTTGACCAGGTCCAGTGGGGTAGAGAACGGTCTGACCAGGTCCATCTGTGTAGAGAACGGTCTGACCAGGTCCATCTGTGTAGAGAACGGTTTCAGTCAATACGACCACAGCGTTCACAGCCACTCCTCAACCACACACGGTCAGTGCTGTGCGGTCACCATGGACGGTTGCGGTCTAACCCCGGTCTTGGACTATACGGCTGAGATGGAGCGATACCGATCTTTTGCTAACTTCTATGCTAAAACTAACGTGAACATGAACGCTGTTAACAGCATGAATTTCCCTCAGTCGGCCAAGCTTGCCCGTATCACTCCTCCCATGTTCCCCGGCGGCAGGCTTGGGGTGGGCGTAGCGGGAGTGACGCCGTGGGGTTGCCATGATAACGTCAACATGAACATCAATGCAGCGGCGATGCTGTGGGGGCGGAAACCTCCAGTACATCAGGCCACACCCCTGGCTCCTCCCACAACGCACCCGTCGCCCTTGGCAACGCACATGCAGCCCCACCCCCACCGGACCGGCGGCGGAGACGGGAAGCAGCACGGAGGACATGGAGGACACGCCTCCTCCTCACAGGGACAGGAAACTCATCATCACCACGGGAATAACAACTTCCTGTCGAGTTACACAGCCACCGATCACATGACCAAACAAGGCCACACCCACCAGGACATGCTCAGCCTATCAGATCGCAACAGCAGCTGCAATGGAGGAGGAGGAGGAGCCAACGGGGTCAACATGTCAAACTTCCCCGCTGGAATGTTGGGGTTACCACCCGGGGTCATCGTCATGGCGATGGGGTCGCACAATGGCGTCAACATTCCGGACTCCTCCCACTTCCAGATGGCGACCAACCACAACCAGATGCTATCGGACTGCCACCACGCCAACCAGACTACCTCGTCCCCCTGCCCCTCGACTTCCCCGGGGATGACCTCTGGGGG
>NW_025550412.1:210000-240000 GCF_905237065.1 Salmo salar | reverse complement strand
ATATGTGGTATAGAACACTAGACATTATAATATGTGGTATAGAACACTAGACATTATAATATGTGGTATAGAACACTAGACATTATAATATGTGGTATAGAACACTAGACATTATGTGGTATAGAACACTAGACATTATGTGGTATAGAACACTAGACATTATAATATGTGGTATAGAACACTAGACATTATAATATGTGGTATAGAACACTAGACATTATAATATGTGGTATAGAACACTAGACATTATGTGGTATAGAACACTAGACATTATAATATGTGGTATATAACACTAGACATTATAATATGTGGTATAGAACACTAGACATTATAATATGTGGTATAGAACACTAGACATTATAATATGTGGTATAGAACACTAGACATTATAATATGTGGTATAGAACACTAGACATTATAATATGTGGTATAGAACACTAGACATTATGTGGTATAGAACACTGACATTATAATATGTGGTATAGAACACTAGACATTATAATATGTGGTCTAGAACACTAGACATTATAATATGTGGTATAGAACACTAGACATTATAATATGTGGTCTAGAACACTAGACATTATAATATGTGGTATAGAACACTAGACATTATTATGTGGTATAGAACACTAGACATTATAATATGTGGTATAGAACACTAGACATTATAATATGTGGTATAGAACACTAGACATTATAATATGTGGTCTAGAACACTAGACATTATAATATGTGGTATAGAACACTAGACATTATAATATGTGGTATAGAACACTAGACATTATAATATGTGGTATAGAACACTAGACATTATGTGGTATAGAACACTAGACATTATAATATGTGGTATAGAACACTAGACATTATAATATGTGGTATAGAACACTAGACATTATAATATGTGGTATAGAACACTAGACATTATAATATGTGGTATAGAACACTAGACATTATAATATGTGGTATAGAACACTAGACATTATAATATGTGGTATAGAACACTAGACATTATAATATGTGGTATAGAACACTAGACATTATAATATGTGGTATAGAACACTAGACATTATAATATGTGGTATAGAACACTAGACATTATAATATGTGGTATAGAACACTAGACATTATAATATGTGGTATAGAACACTAGACATTATAATATGTGGTCTAGAACACTAGACATTATGTGGTATAGAACACTAGACATTATAATATGTGGTATAGAACACTAGACATTATAATATGTGGTATAGAACACTAGACATTATAATATGTGGTATAGAACACTAGACATTATAATATGTGGTATAGAACACTAGACATTATAATATGTGGTGTAGAACACTAGACATTATGTGGTATAGAACACTAGACATTATAATATGTGGTATAGAACACTAGACATTATGTGGTATAGAACACTAGACATTATAATATGTGGTATAGAACACTAGACATTATAATATGTGGTATAGAACACTAGACATTATAATATGTGGTATAGAACACTAGACATTATAATATGTGGTATAGAACACTAGACATTATAATATGTGGTATAGAACACTAGACATTATTGTGGTATAGAACACTAGACATTATAATATGTGGTATAGAACACTAGACATTATAATATGTGGTATAGAACACTAGACATTATAATATGTGGTATAGAACACTAGACATTATAATATGTGGTATAGAACACTAGACATTATATGTGGTATAGAACACTAGACATTATTAGTGGTATAGAACACTAGACATTATAATATGTGGTATAGAACACTAGACATTATAATATGTGGTATAGAACACTAGACATTATAATATGTGGTATAGAACACTAGACATTATAGTGGTATAGAACACTAGACATTATAATATGTGGTATAGAACACTAGACATTATAATATGTGGTATAGAACACTAGACATTATAATATGTGGTATAGAACACTAGACATTATAATATGTGGTATAGAACACTAGACATTATAGTGGTATAGAACACTAGACATTATAATATGTGGTATAGAACACTAGACATTATAAATGTGGTATAGAACACTAGACATTATAATATGTGGTATAGAACACTAGACATTATGTGGTATAGAACACTAGACATTATAATATGTGGTATAGAACACTAGACATTATAATATGTGGTATAGAACACTAGACATTATATGTGGTATAGAACACTAGACATTATATATGTGGTATAGAACACTAGACATTATAATATGTGGTATAGAACACTAGACATTATGTGGTATAGAACACTAGACATTATAATATGTGGTATAGAACACTAGACATTATAATATGTGGTATAGAACACTAGACATTATAATATGTGGTATAGAACACTAGACATTATAGTGGTATAGAACACTAGACATTATAATATGTGGTATAGAACACTAGACATTATAATATGTGGTATAGAACACTAGACATTATAATATGTGGTATAGAACACTAGACATTATAATATGTGGTATAGAACACTAGACATTATATGTGGTATAGAACACTAGACATTATAATATGTGGTATAGAACACTAGACATTATATATGTGGTATAGAACACTAGACATTATAATATGTGGTATAGAACACTAGACATTATATGTGGTATAGAACACTAGACATTATAATATGTGGTATAGAACACTAGACATTATAATATGTGGTATAGAACACTAGACATTATAATATGTGGTATAGAACACTAGACATTATAATATGTGGTATAGAACACTAGACATTATAATATGTGGTATAGAACACTAGACATTATAGTGGTATAGAACACTAGACATTATAATATGTGGTATAGAACACTAGACATTATAATATGTGGTATAGAACACTAGACATTATAATATGTGGTATAGAACACTAGACATTATAATATGTGGTATAGAACACTAGACATTATATATGTGGTATAGAACACTAGACATTATAATATGTGGTATAGAACACTAGACATTATAATATGTGGTATAGAACACTAGACATTATAATATGTGGTATAGAACACTAGACATTATAATATGTGGTATAGAACACTAGACATTATGTGGTATAGAACACTAGACATTATAATATGTGGTATAGAACACTAGACATTATAATATGTGGTATAGAACACTAGACATTATTATGTGGTATAGAACACTAGACATTATGTGGTATAGAACACTAGACATTATAATATGTGGTATAGAACACTAGACATTATAATATGTGGTATAGAACACTAGACATTATAATATGTGGTATAGAACACTAGACATTATATAGTGGTATAGAACACTAGACATTATAATATGTGGTATAGAACACTAGACATTATAATATGTGGTATAGAACACTAGACATTATAATATGTGGTATAGAACACTAGACATTATAATATGTGGTATAGAACACTAGACATTATGTGGTATAGAACACTAGACATTATAATATGTGGTATAGAACACTAGACATTATGTGGTATAGAACACTAGACATTATAATATGTGGTATAGAACACTAGACATTATAATATGTGGTATAGAACACTAGACATTATAATATGTGGTATAGAACACTAGACATTATAATATGTGGTATAGAACACTAGACATTATAATATGTGGTATAGAACACTAGACATTATAATATGTGGTATAGAACACTAGACATTATAATATGTGGTATAGAACACTAGACATTATGTGGTATAGAACACTAGACATTATGTGGTATAGAACACTAGACATTATAATATGTGGTATAGAACACTAGACATTATAATATGTGGTATAGAACACTAGACATTATAATATGTGGTATAGAACACTAGACATTATAATATGTGGTCTAGAACACTAGACATTATGTGGTATAGAACACTAGACATTATAATATGTGGTATAGAACACTAGACATTATAATATGTGGTATAGAACACTAGACATTATGTGGTATAGAACACTAGACATTATGTGGTATAGAACACTAGACATTATAATATGTGGTATAGAACACTAGACATTATAATATGTGGTATAGAACACTAGACATTATAATATGTGGTATAGAACACTAGACATTATGTGGTATAGAACACTAGACATTATAATATGTGGTATAGAACACTAGACATTATAATATGTGGTATAGAACACTAGACATTATAATATGTGGTATAGAACACTAGACATTATGTGGTATAGAACACTAGACATTATAATATGTGGTATAGAACACTAGACATTATGTGGTATAGAACACTAGACATTATAATATGTGGTATAGAACACTAGACATTATAATATGTGGTATAGAACACTAGACATTATAATATGTGGTATAGAACACTAGACATTATAATATGTGGTATAGAACACTAGACATTATAATATGTGGTGTAGAACACTAGACATTATGTGGTATAGAACACTAGACATTATAATATGTGGTATAGAACACTAGAAATTATAATATGTGGTATAGAACACTAGACATTATGTGGTATAGAACACTAGACATTATAATATGTGGTATAGAACACTAGACATTATAATATGTGGTATAGAACACTAGACATTATGTGGTATAGAACACTAGACATTATAATATGTGGTATAGAACACTAGACATTATAATATGTGGTATAGAACACTAGACATTATAATATGTGGTATAGAACACTAGACATTATGTGGTATAGAACACTAGACATTATAATATGTGGTATAGAACACTAGACATTATAATATGTGGTATAGAACACTAGACATTATAATATGTGGTATAGAACACTAGACATTATGTGGTATAGAACACTAGACATTATAATATGTGGTATAGAACACTAGACATTATGTGGTATAGAACACTAGACATTATAATATGTGGTATAGAACACTAGACATTATGTGGTATAGAACACTAGACATTATAATATGTGGTATAGAACACTAGACATTATTTGTGGTATAGAACACTAGACATTATAATATGTGGTGTAGAACACTAGACATTATGTGGTATAGAACACTAGACATTATGTGGTATAGAACACTAGACATTATAATATGTGGTATAGAACACTAGACATTATAATATGTGGTGTAGAACACTAGACATTATGTGGTGTAGAACACTAGACATTATAATATGTGGTATAGAACACTAGAAATTATAATATGTGGTATAGAACACTAGACATTATGTGGTATAGAACACTAGACATTATAATATGTGGTATAGAACACTAGACATTATAATATGTGGTATAGAACACTAGACATTATGTGGTATAGAACACTAGACATTATAATATGTGGTATAGAACACTAGACATTGCGCCATTGCGTTCATGCATAAAAAAAAACAGATAATGAAAGAAAAGCATTATAAATTGGATTTTTGCAAAGTTCTCATGAGAGAGGTGTAAAAAAAATGTTATCGATCAATAATGACAAAACCTCCTGGCATTGACAACTTAGTCGGAAAGCTACTGAGGATTGTAGCTGACTCGATAGCCACTCCTGTCTGTCACATCTTTCATCTGAGCCTAGAGGAAAGGGTTTATCCTCAGGCCTGGAGGGAAGCCAAAGTCATTGCTTTACCCAAGAGTAGTAAAAGAGGCCTTTACTGGTTCTAACAGCAGACCTATCAGCTTGCTGCCAGCTCTTAGCAAACCGTTGGAAAACATACTGTTTGACCAAATACAATGCTATTTCTCTGTCAACAAATAAACAACAGACTTTCAGCATTCTTATAGAGAAGGGCACTCAACATGTACTGCACTGACACAAATGACTGATGATAGGTTGAAATAAATTGATAATGAGATCAATCAATCAAATTTATTTTTAAAGCCCTTTTTTACATCAGCCGGTGTCACAGAAACTATACAGAAACCCAGCCTAAAATCCCAAACAGCAAGCAATACAGATTTAGAAGCACAGTGGCTAGGAAAAACTCCCTAGAAAGGCAGGAACCTAGGAAGAAACCTAGAGAGGAACCAGGCTATGAGGGGTGGCCAGTCCTCTTCTGGCTGTGCTGGGTGGAGATTATAACAGTACATGGCCTAGATGTTCAAATGTTCATAGATGACCAGCAGGGTCTAATAATAATAATAATCACAGTGGTTGTAGAGGGTGCAACAAGTCAGCACCTCAGTCAATTGGCTTTTCATAGCCGAGCATTCAGAATTACAGACAGCAGATGCAGTAGAGCGAGAGAGTTGAAAACAGCAGGTCCGGGACAAGGTAGTAACGTCCGGTGAACAGGTCAGGGTTCCATAGCCGCAGGCAGAACAGTTGAAACTGGAGCAGCAGCACAACCAGGTGGACTGGGGACAGCAAGGAGTCATCAGGCCAGGTAATCCTGAGTCATGGTCACAGGGCAGTTCGTTGCTCCAGTGCCTTTCCGTTCACCTTCACACCGGTACGCCAGACTACACTCAATCATAGGACCTACTGAAGAGATGAGTCTTCAGTAAAGACTTAAAGGACGAGACCGAGTCTGTCTCTCACATGGATAGGCAGACCATTCCATAAAAATAGAGCTCTATAGGAGAAAGCCCTGCCTCCAGCTGTTTGCTTAGAAATTCTAGGGACAGTAAGGAGGCCTGCGTCTTGTAACCGTAGCGTATGTGTAGGTATGTACGGCAGGACCAAATTGGAGAGATTGGTAGGAACAAGCCTATGTAATGCTTTGTAGGTTAGCAGTAAAACCTTGAAATCAGCCCTAGCCTTTACAGCAGTGGTCACCAACCTTTTCTGTGTCAAGATCACTTTCGCAGTCAAAAAGCAAGCTGAGATCTGCTGCTCAGATTGTGTTTTTTTACATTAATCTCAAACAAACAGTTTGGTAGGAATGAGGTTTGGGCAGTAGGCCTAATACATTATCACAGCATATTGGCTATATTATTGGCCTGCCAATATTGTTAATCAGACCATATTCTATTTCAAAACTCGAGCTTTGATAACAAAATAGATCAGTTGGTTTAGCGAGGCACTGTGGAGCTCTGTGATGAATTTAAATACTTTCCTTTTTTATTTTACTGGACTGATGGTACCTGCACATGATGGTCAACGAGATCAAATCCCAACGTCAGTGATCTTCAGGTCGAAAAGTCAGAGCTCTAGAAAGATGCCAGAGTTTCCAACATTGGAATTGCGAGTTGGATAACCGTTCGAAAGGATTGTTCCCAACCGCCTCTCATGGTCCTTGCTCTTTCCTTCCTTTCCTCTGGTGAGACTGATCAGAGAGATGGGACACCATCTTCCACCTGATGGCACCACATCTGCCTCATGCACAAATTCATGTTGTTCCTGTGAAGCGCGTTTTGTAATAGTGTTGAATAAAAACAGTGACTCTGTGGTCATGGTTAAAAGTTACTAAATCTTACGTAGGCTAGTAGCCTATTAAACTTGGCTGTGGTCAGAGTCATGGAAGCTCTGTAGCCACCGTGATTTGAGCTATCCGATTGGGCTGCGCAGTAGGTGCACTCGATTTAGTCACAGGCTTGCCGGTCCGCCGGGTAGGTTGAGTTTGTCTCATGGGAACACTCTGCCCACCCGGTGCGCAGAACTTTTGAATCAAGTGCACCACCTACCGGCAACAGCTCAACACAATTTTAAAAAAGGAGCGCATGCCTTTATCGTTCGTTGGCTTTTCTACAGAAATATTTGGTGATCGACTAGGCATGCCTTGATCGCGATCGGCTGGTTGGCGACCACTGCTTTACAGGAAGCCAGTGTAGAGAGGCAAGCATGGGAGTAATATGATCACATTTTTTGGTTGTAGTCAAAATTCTAGCTGCAGTGTTTAGCTATAACTGAAGATTATTTAGTGCTTTATCCAGGTAAGAAGATTGTGGGAGCTGTACTGTTAGATTTTAGTTCAGCCTTTTGATACTGTTGACCATAACCTGTCGTTAAGAAAACGTATGTGTTATGGCTTTTCAACCTCTGCCATATTGCGGATTCAGAGCTATCTATCTAATAGAACTTAGAGGGTTTCCTTTAATGGAAGTTTCTCCCATGTCAAATGTGAAGTGTGGTGTACCACAGGGCAGCTGTCTATGCCCTATACGTTTATCTATTTTTTTTTTACAAATGACCTGCCACTGGCATTAAACAAAGCCTTTAGGAAAGGTTGGTCAGTAATAAACTGGTCCGGAACATCTCTAAAACTAAGAGCATTTGTATTTGGTACAAATCATTCCCTAGACCACTAGGACCTCAGGGGAATCTGGTAATGAATGGTGTGGCTGTTGAGGAGACTAAATTACCTGGTGTTACCTTAGATCGTCAACTATCATTTTCAAAACATATGGATTGAATGGTTGTAAAGATGGGGAGTGGTCTGGCCGTAATAAAGAGATGTTCTGCAGGCTCTAGTTTTATCTTATCTTAATTATTGTCCAGTCATGTGGTCAAGTGCTGCTAAGAAGTAACTAGTTAAGCTGCAGCTGGCCCAGAACAGAGTGGCACGTCTTGCTCTTCATTGTAATGAGAGGGGTAATACACTACATAACCAAAAGTATGTGGACACCTGCTCGTCGAACATCTCATTCCAAAATCATGGGCATTAATATGGAGTTGGTCCCCCCTTTGATGCTATAACAGCCTCTCCACTAGATGTTGGAACATTGCTACGGGGACAGGAAATTAGGCCTGTCTCGCAGTCGGCATCCCAATTCATCCCAAACGTGTTCGATGGGGTTGAGTTCAGGGGTCTGTGCGGGCCAGTCAAGTTCTTCCACTCTGATCTTGCTTTGTGCACATTCTGAAACAGGAAAGGGCCTTCCCCAAATGGTTGCTAGAAAGTGCAGAATTGGCTAGAATGTCATTGTATGATGTAGCGTTAAGATTTCCCTTCACTGGAACTAAGGGGCCCGAACCATGAAAAACAGCCCCAGAACATTATTCCTCCTCCACCAAACTTTACAGTTGGCACTATGCATTGGGGCAGGTAGCGTTCTCCTCACATACGCCAATACCAAATTCATCCGTCCGACTGCCAGATGGTGAAGCGTGATTCATCACTTCAGAGAACGTATTCCCATTGCTCCAATGGCGACGAGCTTTACACCGCTCCAGCCGACGCTTGGCATTGAGCATGGTGATCTTAGGCTTGTGTGCGGCTGCTCGGCTATGGAAACATATTTCATGAAGCTCCAGACGAACAGTTCTTGTGCTGACGTTGCTTCCAGAGGCAGTTTGGAACTCGATAGTGAGGGTTACAACTGAGGACAGACCATTTTTACGCACTACGCGCTTCAGCACTTGGCAGACCCGTTCTGTGAGTTTGTGTGGCCTACCACTTCGCGGCTGAGCCATTGTTGTTGCTAGACGTTTCCACTTCACAATAACAGCACTTAAAGTTGACTGGGGGCATCTCTAGCAGGGCAGAAATTTGACAAACTGAATTGTTGGAAAGGTGGCATCCTATGACGGTGCCACGTTGAATGTCACTGAGCTCTTTCAGTATGGGCCATTCTACTGGCAATGTTTGTCTATGGAGATTGCATGGCGGTGTGCTATACACCTGTTAGCAATGGGTGTGGCTGATATAGCAGAATCTACTCATGTGAAGGGTGCGTCCACATACAGTACAGTACTTTTGTATATATAGTGTATAAATACTATGCATGCCAGTCATTCTTGGCTAAGAGTTGAGGAGAGACTGACTACATCACTTCTCCTTTTTTATAAAAAAAACATTAATGTGACAAACACACTTAATCCACCAGACGTGCCACCAGGGGTCTTTTCACAGTCCCTAAATCCAGAACAAATTCAAGAAAGCGTACAGTATTATACAGAGCCATTATAGCGTGGAACTACATTCCATCTCATATTGCTCAAATGAACAGCAAACCTGTTTTTTTAAAGAAAACAACAGATAAATCAAAACCTCTCCTTTGTTTGACCTAGATATTTTGTGTGTACGTATTGATATGTAGGCTATGTGTGCTACGTGTGCTGTTTTCAATTGTAGGTAGTTCTGTCCTTGAGCTGTTCAAGTCTATCAACGTTCTGTATTATGTGGCATGTTTCATGTTCTTTGTGGACCCCGGGAAGAGTAGCTGCAATTATCACAGCTAGTGGGGGATCCTAATAAATACCACTGCTCAGTATTATAACAGTCCAGTCTCCATTCCCACTGGTCAGTACTGTAACAGTCCAGTCTCCATTCCCACTGGTCAGTATTATAACAGTCCATTCTCCATTCCCACTGGTCAGTATTATAACAGTCCAGTCTCTATTCCCACTGGTCAGTATTCTAACAGTCCATTCTCTATTCCCACTGGTCAGTATTATAACAGTCCAGTCTCTATTCCCACTGGTCAGTATTATAACAGTCCATTCTCTATTCCCACTGGTCAGTATTATAACAGTCCAGTCTCCATTCCCACTGGTCAGTATTATAACAGTCCATTCTCCATTCCCACTGGTCAGTATTATAACAGTCCATTCTCTATTCCCACTGGTCAGTATTATAACAGTCCAGTCTCTATTCCCACTGGTCAGTATTATAACAGTCCATTCTCTATTCCCACTGGTCAGTATTATAACAGTCCATTCTCTATTCCCACTGGTCAGTATTATAACAGTCCATTCTCTATTCCCACTGGTCAGTATTATAACAGTCCAGTCTCCATTCCCACTGGTCAGTATTATAACAGTCCATTCTCCATTCCCACTGGTCAGTATTATAACAGTCCAGTCTCTATTCCCACTGGTCAGTATTATAACAGTCCATTCTCTATTCCCACTGGTCAGTATTATAACAGTCCAGTCTCCATTCCCACTGGTCAGTATTATAACAGTCCATTCTCTATTCCCACTGGTCAGTATTATAACAGTCCAGTCTCCATTCCCACTGGTCAGTATTATAACAGTCCAGTCTCTATTCCCACTGGTCAGTATTATAACAGTCCATTCTCTATTCCCACTGGTCAGTATTATAACAGTCCAGTCTCCATTCCCACTGGTCAGTATTATAACAGTCCATTCTCCATTCCCACTGGTCAGTATTATAACAGTCCAGTCTCTATTCCCACTGGTCAGTATTATAACAGTCCATTCTCTATTCCCACTGGTCAGTATTATAACAGTCCAGTCTCTATTCCCACTGGTCAGTATTATAACAGTCCATTCTCTATTCCCACTGGTCAGTATTATAACAGTCCAGTCTCTATTCCCACTGGTCAGTATTATAACAGTCCAGTCTCTATTCCCACTGGTCAGTATTATAACAGTCCATTCTCCATTCCCACTGGTCAGTATTATAACAGTCCAGTCTCTATTCCCACTGGTCAGTATTATAACAGTCCAGTCTCTATTCCCAGTGGTCAGTATTCTAACAGTCCAGTCTCCATTCCCACTGGTCAGTATTATAACAGTCCAGTCTCTATTCCCACTGGTCAGTATTATAACAGTCCAGTCTCCATTCCCACTGGTCAGTATTATAACAGTCCATTCTCTATTCCCACTGGTCAGTATTATAACAGTCCAGTCTCTATTCCCACTGGTCAGTATTGTAACAGTCCAGTCTCTATTCCCACTGGTCAGTATTATAACAGTCCATTCTCCATTCCCACTGGTCAGTATTCTAACAGTGTGTTTCCTTCTCTCCTCAGAGTCCTCCCTCGGTGCCCAGTGGAGAAGCTTTCAGATGGTTCTTCTAGAGGTCGAACAACAACTCTTGAAAAGCTGAAGATGTGAAAAGGATAACTACTGCTACTCTATAACTAGTCTATAACTAGTCTATAACTAGTCTATAACTAGTAACTTGTTTCAGTTCTTCACCTCGTGACTGGTTCCTCTCTTACCATAGAAATAGAGTCTATAGAACTGCCTCCCCCCCCCTTCCCCTTCCCCCAGTCAGTGATGTCGTGATGGGGCCCGAGATTCTGTCTCTATACTCTCTACCTCCTTTCACACACACACACACACACACACACACACACACAAAAAAATAAAAAAATATTCTGACTCTTCCTCAATTTAGCCCAGTTAGTCCGATGTGTTTTTAGGACATGCAGTACATCACTTGCAGTGGAGCAGAAAACCTTTAGAACCCAGGAAGTTCCTCTCATGTTCTGACGTTTACAACTACAAACCCGACTGGAGCTGTCACTGAACGTTTCCGGGAAAACATTTAAGTTTGTGTGTTCAAATGGCACCTTGTTCCCTGTAACGTTTGAATTTTACATATACTGTATTATGTAGTGCGTTATACTTACGCTATATAGTGCATTACTTTGAATGTAGTGCACTGTGGAGGGAATAGGATGCTGTTTGGGACCCTTTTCGTTGAATACGCCCCTCCTCTCTAACTGGCTGGGACCCTTTCATTGAATACGCCCCTCCTCTCTAACTGGCTGACCCCCTCATTGAATACGCCCCTCCTCTCTAACTGGCTGGGACCCTTTCATTGAATACGCCCCTCCTCTCTAACTGGCTGGGACCCTTTCATTGAATACGCCCCTCCTCTCTAACTGGCTGGGACCCTTTCATTGAATACGCCCCTCCTCTCTAACTGGCTGGGACCCTTTCGTTGAATACGCCCCTCCTCTCTAACTGGCTGTCGCATGGATTATAACGTGTTTTGTTTTTTGAAAGGTTACAAAACGTTTGTATATTGACGTCGTGATTCCTCCATGTGTCGAGTAATAAAATGGTTTTAAATAATGTGTGTGTGTGTGTGTGTGTGTGTGTGTGTGTGTGTGTGTGTGTGTGTGTGTGTGTGTGGGGGGGTGAATATGTAGAGCAGTACTGTTATAACACAGAATGTCTGCTGGTTGCATCATGCAGCCATTTGTCAGCATTAGGGTTTTCAATCCTGCAAATGTGTGTGTGTGTGTGTGTGTGTGTGTGTGTGTGTGTGTGTGTGTGTGTGTGTGTGTGTAGTGTGTGTAGTGTGTGTGTGTGTGTGTGTGTGTGTGTGTGTGTGTGTGTGTGTGTGTGTGTGTGTGGTCCTGTCATTGCCTCTCTCTCTGCTGTAATGGTGTAGCTATCAGGACTCTCGTCTCTCCATGACGACCTGTGTTACTAGGCAACAGAGATAACAATGGAATTGTGCCTTGTGTTCCAGAATGTGGGAGGGGCTCCGGGCTCATCTCCCCTCATTTATTTTGCAGACATTTTCTACTGAATCCTCTAACACACACACACACACACACACACACACACACACACACACACACACACACACACACACACACACACACACACACACACAGTATACACACGGCAGCTAGGACAGGAAATCGTGGTTTGATTTAAGCAAAATTATATTTGAGCATAATGCTAAATTCATACCAAGCTATATGGAGAACACACACAGAGTACACACACAGTAAACACACACAGTAAACACACACAGTAAACACACACACACACACACACAGTAAACACACACACACACACACACGGTAAACACACACAGTAAACACACACAGTAAACACACACACACACACACACACACAGTAAACACACACAGTAAACACACACACACACACACACACACACACAGTAAACACACACACACACACACACACACAGTAAACACACACACACACACAGTAAACACACACACACACACACACACACACACACACACACACACACACACAGTAAACACACACACAGTAAACACACACACACACACAGTAAACACACACACACACACAGTAAACACACACACACACACACAGTAAACACACACAGTAAACACACACACACAGTAAACACACACAGTAAACACACACAGTAAACACACACACACACACACACACACACACACACAGTAAACACACACAGTAAACACACACACACAGTAAACACACACAGTAAACACACACACACAGTAAACACACACAGTAAACACACACAGTAAACACACACACAACACACACACACACAGTAAACACACACAGTAAACACACACAGTAAACACACACACAGTAAACACACACAGTAAACACACACAGTAAACACACACACACACACACACACAGTAAACACACACACACACACACACACACACACAGTAAACACACACAGTAAACACACACACACAGTAAACACACACACACACACACACACACACACAGTAAACACACACAGTAAACACACACACACAGTAAACACACACAGTAAACACACACAGTAAACACACACACACAGTAAACACACACAGTAAACACACACAGTAAACACACACAGTAAACACACACAGTAAACACACACACACAGTAAACACACACAGTAAATAACCGTGTTCTGTATTTAGACCTGCCAGACAGACCAGGAGGCTAGGAGACGGTTGCAGAATATGATGACATTGAATGCAAACCGTAAGGTCACTACACGATAGACACACACCGTACACACACCATACACACACACACACACACACACACACACACACAACACACACAGACACACACACACACACACACACACACACACACACACACACACACACACACACACACACACACACACACACCTTCCAAGGGAAAATGACATTCAGATGTGAATTACCGTGCTGCATATATTCTCTCCTATTAAGCAACTTGCTGATCGCCTGTGTAACAATACATACGCTATATTAGAATCACGTTATAATATAATCCTATAATAATGTATAGTAACATGGTAATATATGTGTTATAATGTGATTATTATATAATAATATAATCCAATAATTACGATGTAATCATCTATTAATGTATTATTATTATTAGAACCAGAACGCTGCTAATAACCGAATAACTGTGAGCTCGTAAAACGTAAATCATCACACCATCCCTCCCCCTCCCTCCCTCCCCCTCCCTCCTCCCCCCCCCTCCCCTCCCCCCTCCCCCTCCCTCCTCCCTCCCCCCCCCCCCCCTCCCTCCCCCAGGACTCATTCCTCTAGCCGGGCGGCGGGTGCAGGAGCGCGACCCCGTCACTTAGCGACGTCGCCGACACCTCCCCGGGGCCGCGCACTACAACTCCAGCTCCTCCCAACACACAGACACAGTACTGCCGCTGCTACCGCCTTTAACTGTTTCCCGATGGTTTCATAGCTTAACTGTTTCCTAGCGATAAAGGGGGAGGTTGTAAAGGGGGAGGTTGTAAAGGAGGAGGTTGTAAAGGAGGAGGTTGTAAAGGAGGAGGATGTAAAGGGGGACTCTGGGATACATATAAGTTACCTCATTAGACTGTTTTGCTCCATAGATTGCTATCAATGTAACTAAACATCCAACGGCAGTTCAGTTATTCTAAGTGCAAATTTCAGTTTAAAAAGCATCATGATTTCAGTAGGTTACATAAAATGACACGTCAGTGCAATTACTGTAAGGCCTTTATTAAAACTCCTTTGGTTTACAATCATAACTGATTGTTACTGTAAATCATTTTAAACTCTAGCGGTTTACAATCATAACTGATTCTTACTGTAAGTCATTTTAAACTCTAGCGGTTTACAATCATAACTGATTGTTACTGTAAGTCATTTTAAACTCTAGCGGTTTACAATCATAACTGATTCTTACTGTAAGTCATTTTATACTCTAGCGGTTTACAATCATAACTGATTGTTACTGTAAATCATTTAAAACTCTAGCGGTTTACAATCATAACTGATTCTTACTGTAAGTCCTTTTAAACTCTAGCGGTTTACAATCATAACTGATTCTTACTGTAAGTCATTTTAAACTCTAGCGGTTTACAATCATAACTGATTGTTACTGTAAGTCATTTAAAACTCTAGCGGTTTACAATCATAACTGATTCTTACTGTAAGTCCTTTTAAACTCTAGCGGTTTACAATCATAACTGATTCTTACTGTAAGTCATTTTAAAACTCTAGCGGTTTACAATCATAACTGATTCTTACCGTATAATCAACTAGATTCAGCCACAGGGCAATATTTTTTTCTGTTTGACCAAAACATAATAATTTCAAACCTTTCTTACATTTGTATAGGATCACGTATCTCCCTATTGCGCATGGGGAATACTTGGGAACAGATTTGCTTAAATAAAAATCACTTCGATTTCCTGGTGTTATTCCATTCTTTTATGTCCAACAATTAAGAAAATATAGTGGCAAGAAAAAGTATGTGAACCCTTTGGAAATACCTGGATTTCTGGATAAATTAGTCATAAAATTTGATCTGATCTTCGTCTAAGTCACAACAATAGACAAACACAGTCTGCTTAAACTAATAACGCACAAACAATTATAAGTATTCATGTCTTTATTGAACACACCGTGTAAACATTCACAGTGCAGGGTGGGAAAAGTATGTGATCCCTTGGATTTAATAACTGGTTGACCCTCCTTTGGCAGCAATAACCTCAACCAAACTTTTTCAACCGTTCTCAACCAAACGGTCAGGGGGAATTTTGGACCATTCCACTTTACAAAACGGTTTCAGTTTAGCAATGTTCTTGGGATGTCTGGTGTGAACTGCTCTCTTGAGGTCATGCCACAGCATCTCAATTGGGTTGAGGTCAGGACTCTCTGACTGGGCCACTCCAGAATGCATATTTTCTTCTGTTGTAGCCATTCTATTGTTGATTTACTTCTGTGTTTTGGGTCGTTGTCCTGTTCCATCACCCAACTTCTGTTGAGCTTCAGTTAGAGGAAAGATTACCTAACATTCTCCTGCAAAATGTCTTGATAAAACTTGGGAATTCATTTTTTCCGTCGATGACAGCAAGCTGTCCAGTCCCTGAGGCAGCAAAGCAGCCCCAAACCATGATGCTCCCTCCACCATACTTTACAGTTGGGACGAGGTTTTGATGTCGGTGTCCTGTGCCTTTTTTTCTCCACACATAGTGTTTTGGTATTTTAGTAGGATCCCCATTAGCTGTTGCAAAAAGGAGCAGCTACTCTTCCTGGGGTTCCACACAAAACATGAAACATATTACAGAACATTAATAGAAAAGAACAGCTCAAGGACAGAACTACATACATTTAAAAAAAGGCACTATATATATCAATGCATACACACAAACTATCTAGGTCAAATAGGGGAGAGGCGTTGTGCCGTGAGGTGTTGATTTATCTGTTTTTTTTTAAACCAGGTTTGATGTTTATTTGAGCAATATGAGATGTAAGGAAGTTTCATGCAATAAGGGCTCTGTATAATACTGTACACTTTCTTGAATTTGTTCTGGATTTGGGGACTGTGAAAAGACCCCTGGTGGCACGTCTGGTGGGGTAAGTGTGTGTGTCAGAGCTGTGTGTAAGTTGACTATGCAAACAATTTTGGCTTTTCATCACAATGTTTCTTATAAAAAGAAGAAGTGATGCAGTCAGTCTCTCCACAACTCTTAGCCAAGAGAGACTGGCGGCATAGTATTTATGTCAGCCCTCTGATTACAATGAAGAGCAAAACATGCCGCTCTGTTCTGGGCCAGCTGCAGCTTAACTAGGTCTTTCCTTGCAGCACTGGACCACACGACTGGACAATAATCAAAATTAGACAAAACTAGAGCCTGCAGAACTTGCTTTTTGGAGTGTGGTGTCAAAAAAGCAGAGCATCTCTTTATTACTGCCAGACCTCTCCCCATCTTTACAACCATTGAATCTATATGTTTTGACCATGACAGTTTCCAATCTAAAGTAATGTCAAGTAATTTAGTCTCCTCAACTTGTTCAACAGCCACACCATTCATTACCAGATTCAGCTGAGGTCTAGTACATCTAGACGTTCCTCTAGCGGAACACCTGCTCCAATATCCAATGATAGGCGTGGCGCGAATTACAAATTCCTCAAAAAATACAAAAACTTCAATTTTTTCAAACATATGACTATTTCACAGCATTTTAAAGACAAGACTCTCCTTTATCTAACCACACTGTCCGATTTCAAAAAGGCTTTACAGCGAAAGCAAAACATTAGATTATGTCAGCAGAGTACCAAGCCAGAAATAATCAGACACCCATTTTTCAAGCTAGCATATAATCTCACAAAAACCCAGAAGACAGCTAAATGCAGCACTAACCTTTGATGATCTTCATCAGATGACACACCTAGGACATTATGTTATACAATACATGCATGTTTTGTTCAATCAAGTTCATATTTATATCAAAAAACAGCTTTTTACATTAGCATGTGACGTTCAGAACTAGCATACCCCCGCAAACTTCCGGGGAATTTGCTAACAATTTACTAAATTACTCACGATAAACGTTCACAAAAAGCATAACAATTATTTTAAGAATTATAGAAACAGAACTCCTCTATGCACTCGATATGTCCGATTTTAAAATAGCTTTTGGTGAAAGCACATTTTGCAATATTCTAAGTACATAGCCCAGGCATCACGGGCTAGCTATTTAGACACCCGGCAAGTTTAGCACTCACCAATATCAGATTTACTATTATAAAAGTTTGATTACCTTTTGTTGTCTTCGTCAGAATGCACTGCTACAAGACTGCTACTTCAATAACAAATGTTGGTTTGGTCCAAAATAATCCATCGTTATATCCGAATAGCGGCGTTTTGTTCGTGCGTCCCAGACACTATCCGAATGGTAAAGAAGGGTCGTGCGCATTGCGCAATTCGTGACAAAAAAATCTAAATATTCCATTACCGTACTTCGAAGCATGTCAACCGCTGTTTAAAATCCATTTTTATGCCATTTTTCTCGTAAAAAAAGCGATAATATTCCGACCGGGAATGTCCATTTAGCTAAACAGAGGAAAGAAAACAAAGCTTTTGGTCGACGCGGGCACGAGCCTGAGTCTCACAGTACTGTAACCAGCCACTACCCAAACGCGCTACTTTGTTTCAGCCAGAGCCTGCAAAGCCACGATTCAGCGTTTTGCCGCCTTCTGAGAACCTATGGCAGCCGTAGGAAGTGTCACGGGACAGCTAAGATCCTCACTCTTCAATAAACAGAGACAAGAAGAACGACACCTTGTCAGACAGGCCACTTCCTGCATGAAATCTTCTCAGGTTTTTGCCTGCCATATGAGTTCTGTTATACTCACAGACACCATTCAAACAGTTTTAGAAACTTTAGGGTGTTTTCTTTCCAAAGCCAATAATTATATGCATATTCTAGTTACTGGGCAGGAGTAGTAACCAGATTAAAATCGGGTACGTTTTTTATCCAGCCGTGAAAATACTGCCCCCTAGCCATAACAGGTTAAGGAATGATTTGTACCAAAAATAGTTTTAGAGATGTTCAGGACCAGTTTATTACTGGCCACCCATTCCAAAACAGACAGCAACTATTTGTTAAGGGTTTCAGTGACTTCATTAGCTGTGGTTGCTGATACGTATATGGTTGAATAATCAGCATACATGGACACACATGCTTTGTTTAATGCCAGTGGCAGGTCATTGGTAAAAATAGAAAAGAGTAGGGGGCCTAGAGAGCTGCCCTGCGGTACACCATTTGATGTTGGTGTGCTGTGACTTTTTTTCTCCACACATTGTGTTGTGTGTTCCTTCCAAACCACTCAACTGTAGTTTCATCTGTACACGGAATATTTTTCCAGTAGCGAACATCCAGGTGCACTTTTGCAAACTTCAGATGTGCAGCAATGTTATTTTTTTGGACAGCAGTGGCTTCTTCCATGGTGTCCTCCCATGAACACCATTCTTGTTTAGTGTTTTACGTATCGTAGACTCGTCAACAGAGATGTTAGCATGTTCCAGAGATTTCTGTAAGTCTTTAGCTGACACTCTAGGATTCTTCTTAACCTCATTCTGCGCTGTGCTCTTGCAGTCATCTTTGCAGGATGGCCACTCCTAGGGAGAGTAGCAACAGTGCAGAATTTTCTCCATTTATAGACAATTTGTCTTATCGTGGACAGATGAATATCAAGGCTTTTAGAGATACTTTTGTAACCCTTTCCAGCGTTATGCAAGTCAACAATTCGTAATCTTAGGTCTTCTGAGATCTCTTTTGTTCGAGGCATGGTTCACAGCAGGCGTTAGTACAGTACTGAGTTGTCAATGCTGACACCGTTTAAATCAGCCGTAAGTGCCTAAAGCTGAGAGTTTGTTATTTTATGTATCTTGGTTCACATCAGGCGTTAGTTCAGTACTGAGTTTCTTGTGAATAACAAACTCACATTTTGTGAGTATTTTTTTTTTATAAGGATGTCATGACGCTAGCCCTTTCAGTGAATTGGCTAGCAGAGATGTAAACAACCCCCCCCCCCACTGCCCCCCTCCTGTTAGGTGGGCAGTGGGGGGCAGCTTTACGACTTCACAACCACGTCATAAATTTCTTGAAGAGAATCTTGTCTCCCTGACCATTCAATATGGGAGAGAGAGAGGGTCACAGTAGAACAAAGGAACTCTCCTGCCAAATTCTACTACATCCCAGAATTTGAGAATTGAATAATATTCCTATTCTGGAGAACGTGTAAACGGTCGGTGGAGAAGTGGAGAAGTCATGCTACGACCCGGTACGTTTTGTTTCATGTTTGTGACCTCATGAAAAGACAATACAGCCACATTACCCTAACTCTGTTTATACAGGTTCCTCAGTTATGAGGCTTGCATCATAAAGATGAAACTATTTGCGAAATGATGTAATGTGATATTTAGTCTTCTAAATGAGAGAATTGTTTTCATAAGTAAACTGATGCTCACTCAGCAGCCACGCCCAAGTGAAAAGACATTGTTTGGAAAATGCTGAACCAACCCCTTTTCTACATTTCTATAAAAGCCCCCGTCACGAAAAGTCACCTCAGTTCCTAATAACGGGAGGACTTGTCCTCCATGTTGAAAAGGGCTAGTTTCAACTATACAGGCCGGGAGACGTGAGGGCTGCCTCCACACGTGAAATGGTGTGAACTCTGAACCTAGGGAAGAAGTGCATACTAAACTAGCATACATCAGATTGCTAACTGAACATATGTGCAAATCTAGTTCGAGAACACTGACCGACGAGGAAGCATCTCCAGAGTGAGATGAACATCTCACATGACGACCCCGGAAGAATCTACAAAGGACAATGGCGACCTCGACTGGGCAAACCAGAGCCTCACATCACCAGCTCAACTATCGAAGCCAGCTTCACGTAAATACAATGCATTGCTTTAAAAAAATAATAATATTGAATATTCGAAACATACAATATACTTGCAGTGAAGCTGCTCAACAACTACATCATTCATACCAGTCGTCCAACAGATTCCCATTCAGAGTGACACACAGAAGCATCCAGGGTCAATTACCTGCTCAAGGGCACGTTGACCGATCTACCACCAGGCCAAAAAAACGTGAACCCGAACCCTCCAAGATCCCCCCCCCACAGTCCCCCAATAGCTGTCCCTCAACCATTTGAGACCCCTCCCACAGCCCCCCAGGAAGAAAAATAAATACAAAATACAATTAATTCCATTCCCCACCCCCAAGAACCCCCCAATGCACCAACAACCATGAGAATGAACTAAAGAGAGAAAAAAGGAAAAGACAGAAGAAAACAGCAAACAACAACGCAATTTAAAACAAAGGATATCAAGGACAATTAAATCATAACAGCAACGCCAACTGTAAATGTTTGTGTGCATGTCTGGCACTATTACATGTATGTGTTTATTTGAATGAGAGTGTGTGTATATGCATGTTCACAAACACTTGCACGGCATCAGCCTCAGGCAAACAGGCATTAGTTGTAAAAACACTGCCACTTAGTGTCATTCAAATGTACTTTTTATGTTTTGTTTTGACTTTATTTTTTACTTTTATCTTTGACCATCATTCTATCTCTCACACAGTAACTCCACTCCCACTTGTCTCCAATTACACATACCAACCCTCAGCTTCCCTCAGCGCATCCCATCTATCTCTGTTGGCCACCTACTTCGGGTTTTTACACAACACATATCTTTCAACTATGCTGTGATGTTTAACGTACAATTTCAATCTACCTAATCGAATAGAATAGAATCCACAGATTGCGTGTTGAAGATAAATACTTTTACTAAGAGTATTAGTATATTAGTAATTGACTGACCCGGTCTCTCCAGATCTCCTAACAGTACTATTTCTAGGGTCAATTTTAAATCAATGTTATGCATTTTCAGCCATTCCTGAACCTGAGACCAGAAACAGTCTACCTGAGGGCAATACCAAAATAAATGGTCTATTGATTCTGTATCTGTAACAGGTGTCGTTGGGTAGACCAAGGACCAGCGGGTTGCATGTTCATCATTATATTTTATTAAATAAATGTGAACACATGAAAACAAAGAACAACAGCCCAACAGTTTCACAGCCTAATACTCACAGCAGTGCAAAATAAAACTACCCACAAATCCCCAGGTGAAAACAAGCAACTAATATATGACTCCCAATCAGGAACAACGACGTACAGCTGTTCCTGATCGGGAGCCACACAGACCACACAGAAATAGACAAACTAGAACACCATAGAAAACTAACACTAGAACAATACTCAAAACCCCAGACTAGCTAAACCAAACACCCCTACAATATTCACACTCAACCTAAACCATACAAAACAAATACCCTTCTGCCACGTCCTGACCAAATACTAATACAATTACTCCCTCTGCTGGTCAGGACGTGACAGTATCCTCACAACAAAATCTGCAGAGCTTCGGTGATTTTACGCCCCAAATATTAAACATTTTGTTGGTGGCAAGAATTCTATATAATAATTTTAGCTGAAAAGCATGAAGTCTTAAATCTTGCGTTGTTTTATATATCAACTCATACACCCTGTACCATGGAATCGGTACATCAAAAATCTCTTCCCAACTATTTTGCAATCTGTATGGCACAGTTGTCAACATCCTGGTCCTCAAATGAAACGGATATACTTTCCTATTTATGCTGTTTTTATTCCTCCGCCAGTTTTGATCCTTTATATTGGGCAGACAGACCAGTTCCCTACCTCCTCCCGCTGCCACCTGCCTCCTCCATTTTTGCGATAATGCTGTAATCTATTTGTTGTAATTGAACAGACCTTCCCGTACAATTCTGAAGGACTCCATGAAGGACATAACACTACCATTCCAATTTACAATGTCATTTAAGAACAAAATACCCTTTTCAAACATCTTTCCCATAAATACAGGTATTTTATCAACCAGCACATTTGAGTTCAGCCATAATATTTGTTGTGCATTGCTTTTCCGAATGAGCGATCGCATATGTATTTATGTGAGAATAGCTTCCCATGTTCCTTAGTCTTCCTTCCAAAACCCCCTTCTCTTCTCTCTGAATCTATCGTGTTATAACCAAGCTGTTTTTGTTTAGTCCACTAGGGACGGTATGTACTGTATAATGTAATTATGTATTGTATATTCTGTAATTGTTTAATTAGTTAGTAAATAAATAAATAATTAAGTAAATTGGTGTATGGATGATTGTCACGACTTCCGCCGAAGTCGGCCCCTCTCCTTGTTCGGTCGACGTCACTAGTTATCACCGATCGATGTTTCCCTGTTCGTTTTGTTTTGTCTTAATTATACCACCGGTTTTTGATTCCCTGATTAGGTTCATTATTTAACCCTCTGCCTTCCCTGTTTGTCTTGTCCGTGATTGTTCGTGTTTTGTGGTTGTTGGAGGTGTTTCTCCCAGCCATGTTTTATTACTGTGGGAGAAGTTTATTGTGGTTTTGAGTAAACATGTTTTGTTTGCACTCATCCCTGTGTCCCTTGCCTGACTCCCATACTTCTCCAAACGAAATCATTACACTGATTCATAGTAGAGGGTTGGGTTCGTGCAGATAATCAAGAATTTACGACGTTCAGATGAGACTGACGGAAGGTAATAATAATAATGAATTAATAGAAGCCTAATTGATCAGATATTAAAATATCTGAAGTTATATTCGGAAAATTATGACTCTGTAAACCAACGTTTTCCGTAGTGCACTGACTTCCTAGTTAATTAAATTTACATGATTAGTTTAATCACATAATAATAATTACAGAGAATTGATTTGATAAAATAACAGTCTTCACATTTAATGATAAGTCAGAGACACGACAGGGCAATGCAGCTCTAACCAACATCTCCAGTCTCGTCTCATTGATTGGACTCCAGATTAGCTGACTCCTGACTCCAATTAGTTTTTGGAGAAGTCATTAGCCTAGGGGGTTCACACACTTTATCCAACCTACACTGTGAATGTTTAAAGGATGTATTCAATATAGACAAGGAAAAATACAATAATTTGTGTGTTATTAGTTTTAGCAGACTGTGTTTGTCTATTGTTGTGACTTAGATGAAAGTCAGATCAAATGTTGTGACCAATTTATGCAGAAATCCAAATAAATCCAAATGTTTCACATACTTTTTCTTACCGCTGTATATCTCTTTTTTTTTTTTTGGTCAGTTCAGAAAACTTGGGGAGCCAAATAAAACCAGTGCGTTCTAGCCTGGGGTCCACTAGAAGGCCACCGCTGTGCTCCATCGCTTCTGGCTCTCCACCAGGAACCTGCCCTGACATTTTCCCTTTGTCATTATGGGGCATTGGGAGTAAATTGAAGAGGGAAGTAAATAAATACATATATTTTAGAATAAGGCTGTAACATAACAAAATGTGGAAAAAGTCAAGGGGTCTGAATATTGTAGCTACTGTCACGTCCTGATCAGTATAGAGGATTATTTGTTATTGTAGTTTGGTCAGGACGTGGCAGAGGGTAGTTAGTTTATGTATTCCAGGGTTTTGGGGTATGGACTCTCAATTGAAGGCAGGTGTTTTCTAGTTGCCTTTGATTGGGAGTCCTATATATTAGGGTGTGTTTGGTCTTGTTTGTGGGTAGTTGAGCTAGCACTGCTATACTGTTTCTGTCGGGTCATTGTTTTCTTGTTTTTGTTCGTGGTGTTCACATTATAATAAATTATGATGAGCACGCAATCCGCTGCATATTGGTCCACTTTTTCCGACAGCGATTTCAACAGATCTTCTGACGAAGAGGAACGTGACAGCTACCCACAAAATGCTAATAAATGACAGTAAGTTAGTTCATCACTAGTATGAAATGATTCACACCCCTTGATTTATTCCATATTTTGTGTTACAGTCTGAATTACAAATGGATTACATACTTTTTTTCCCCTCACCCATCTACACACAACCCCGTAATGACATCACAATACCCCATAATGACATCACAATACCCCATAATGACATCACAATACCCCATAATGACATCACAATACCCCATAATGACATCACAATACCCCATAATGACATCACAATACCCCATAGTGATAAAGTGAAAACATGTTTTTAGAAATTGTTCCAAAAGTATTGCAAATGAAATACATATCTAATTAACATAAGTATTCACACCTCTGAGTCAATACTTTGTAGAAGCACCTTTTGGCAGCAATTACAGCTGAGTCTTTCCACACACTGTGCAACATTTTTCCAAATTCTTCAAGCTCTGTCAATTTGGTTGTTGATTATTGATAGACAGCCATTTTCAGGTCGTTTTTTTTGCCATAGATTTTCAAGTAGATTTAAGTCAAAACTGTAACTTGGCCACTCAGAAACATTCACTGTCTTTAGAAAGCAACTCCAGTGTATATTTTGCCTTGTGTTTTAGGTTATTGTCCTGTTTTAAGGTTAATTTGTTTCCCAGTGTCTGGTGGAAAGTAGACTGAACCAGGTTTTCCTCTAGGATTTTATCTGTGCTCAGCTCCATTGTGTTTCTTTTTTTACCCTGAAGCTCCCCAGTCCTTAATGATTACAAGGATACCCATAACATGATGCGGTCACCACCATGCTTGAAAATATGAAGAATGGTACTCAGTGATGTGTTGTATTGGATTTGCCCCAAATATAACATTTTGTATTCAGGACAAAAATGTAATTGCTTGGCCACATTTTTTGCAATATTTCTTTGTTGCAAACAGGGTGCATGTTTTGGAATATTTTTATTCTGTACAGGCTTCCTTCTACAGGCTTCCTTCTACAGGCTTCCTTCTTTTCACTCTGTCATTTAGATTAGTAATGTGGAGTAACTACAATGTTGTTGATCCATCCTCAGTTTTCTCCTATCACAGCCATTAAACTCTGTAACTGTTTTAAAGCCACCATTGGCCTCATGGTGAAATCCCTGAGCGGTTTCCTTCCTCTTGGGCAACTAAGTTAGGAAGGACACCTGTATCTTTGTAGTGACTGGGTGTATTGATACACCATCCAAAGTGTAATTAATAACTTCACCATGCTCAAAGGGATATTCTTATTTTCTTTTCTTTTTTACCCATCTACCAATAGGTGCTCTTCTTTGCGAGGCATTGGAAAACCTCCTTGGTCTTTCTGGTTGAATCTGTGCTTGCCATTCACTGCTCGACTGAGGCACCTTACAGATAATTGTTTTTGTAGGTTACAGAGATGATGTGGTCACAAAAAAAAAATATGTTAAACACTATCTCTCTGTGTACATCTCTCTCTCTCATTCAATTTGCTTTATTGGCATGACGTAACAATGTACACATTGCCAAACGCTATACTTTGGAAATTAAGTGATTAATTTAACTACATTAACATAATTAATAATAATAATAATCAATATTGTCAAGGGGACAAACAGCAACAACAATAATTAAGGGTCAAAATAACCTTGAACATTAACATGCGTGCTGCTCTCTGCATCTTCCCCCAACAGGATGCCTATTTTTATCAGAGAGATCTTAGCCTATCCTCTACAGGGAGCCATGTTTTCCTATGTCTACCCTTCTCAATAGCAAGGCTGTGCTCACTGAGCCTGTACTTTGTCAAGGTTTTTTTTTTCTAAGGTTTTGATCAGTAACCATGGTCAAATAGTTTGCCACAGTGTACTGTCGATTTATGGCCAGATAGCACTGCATTGCGCTTTGTGTTTCCCAATAAGCAATGTAGTTTTGTTTTGACTGTGTTGTAATTTGTTTTGATCTGATTGATTGGATGTTCTGGTCCTGAGGCTCCTGGCATTGCAGGGGTTGGTAATGACCAATGCTTTCTCTCTTCATGGCTCCTCCTCCTTTCCAGATTGACAGGTGTAGGGGCCTACTGGTCTTCAAGCACTAGAAAGAAACGAAGCAACAACACACTGTCATGACGTTGCCCTGTTGGTGAGGTTCATGACCCCCCTTTCCTCTCTCTACTCTACAGAATGGACTCTTGGAAAAGCCCTTTGTTAACATAGAGAGAGTCTGGTAACATCAAAAGGTTGGAAACGGAACCATATTTTGGTAATCCAACCAGTTGAAAATATGCGTTGGTACTTAAAATGAATATGATGTCAGTTCGGTTGTCATCTGAGACATTATGACTGATGACAGGACGACATAAACTGCATCTTGGAAAGTCTACACATTCTATTCATCAGATTACCATGTAATTCTTGTGCAATTTAAATGTTTAAATATGAAACTATTTGTGAAAAGATTAAATGTAATTTTAGTTTTTAAAATGAGAGAATTGTTTTCATAAGTAAAATATGCTCAATCAGTGGCCACGCCCACATGAATAGGCATTGGTTGGAAATGATGAACCAACCCCTTTTCAACATTTCTGTAAGAGCCCCCGTGACCCAATTCACGGCGAACTAAGCCAACCTCAGCGTGAGCTCTGGTTGTGAATGGCTGACTGACTACAACCTGACCCAATTAACAGTGTGTTCCCGGTGACGTGAGGACTGATGTCCATACATTTAGATGGGCGAATTTCAACGTGGAGGTGACGATCGCCACACTGGAAGGATGAATTTGATTACACCAGCCAGAATATAGCATGAGCTTAAAGTATGGCAACTTGGTATGAACTTTGAACTCTTATCCACTAAAGAAGTGATACATCCTAGCCGTTGAGTTAGCAGCAGCAGCTGTAAATGTGGGCTAGGAAAGGACGGACAAAGTATCTGCTCTACCACAATCTCTTCAGGGTACTACAACGTATCTGTTCTACCACACGACGACACACTACAATGTATCCACCCAGAAATATTCTTCAAAGGACAAGGGAGATCTCTGCTGGGCAACCCAGCCTTCCATCTTCGACCAATCTATCGAAGCGCAACTCAGAGTAAATATATTTCTTGCATTTTCCTTTTCCGAATTTAGAATGCATAAGATTCTGTATTTACGATAGCGTAGCTTCATAAGGTCCGATAGAGACCCAATCCTTTTGTTCCTCAGTCTTCCCGCGCTTTCATTCAAACCAAACCCCCTTTCTTTGTGCAACCAGCCGTCATATCGGTTTCGTCCGCCAGGAACGTTTTCTTTTATGACATAATTAATAATCGATGTATGATCCATCCTGTGTATATGTAATTCTGTGTGATTATTTTGGTATTTAGTAAATAAATAATAAACCAAATGTTGTATTGCTGATTCAACTTGTTAGCCAGGGTTCGTGAAGATAACCAAGAATTCTACAACGTTCAGATGAGACTGGATAAGGTGACGATTAATAATTGACTGCTATTGATATAAAAGATGACCAGGTCTTTAAGAGTTTATTCAGAAGACAACAGCTTAATAAACATTCTTCCGTGGTGCCCCGATTTCCTTACATTACATTAACATGATTAGTTTAATCAGGTAATATTAATTACAGAGAATTGATTTTATAAAATAGCATGTCATGTAATTTAATCCATAGTAAATACACAACACACACACACACACACACACATAAAGAGAAAGAGAGAGCGACAGAGAGTGGGAGAGAAAGGGGGAGATTGAGAGAGAGAAGACAGAGAGAAGATAGAGAGAGGGGGGAGAGTGATAGAGAGAGGGAGAAGACAGAGAGAGATACAGAGAAGAGAGAGAGTGAGAGAGAGAGAGAGAGAGACTTACATGGATTCCAGCTATCCGCTATGTCTGTCAGTTCAAAGGTCTTCATGGAAAAGGTCACGTCTCTCCACTTCCTGTAGTACCTCTGTTGCTCGGTAACACAGTTCTTCACCACAAAGCTCTCTATCTTTAACACGGGCAGGTTCTGGAAGACAAAACACTTACAGATAAACACACTACAATGGCTAATCAAGTAAGTGGGTGAACCTGTATGGCCAGGTACGTATACCCCAGTCCTGTCCAGTCTAGTGTTTACCTGTATGGTCAGGTATGAGGCCACTATGCCCCAGTCCAGTCTAGTGTTTACCTGTATGGTCAGGTATGAGGCCACTATGCCCCAGTCCAGTCTAGTGTTTACCTGTATGGTCAGGTATGAGGCCACTATGCCCCAGTCCAGTCCAGTGTTTACCTGTATGGTCAGGTATGAGGCCACTATGCCCCAGTCCAGTCCAGTGTTTACCTGTATGGTCAGGTATGAGGCCACTATCCCCCAGTCCAGTCCAGTCTAGTGTTTACCTGTATGGTCAGGTATGAGGCCACTATCCCCCAGTCCAGTCCAGTCTAGTGTTTACCTGTATGGTCAGGTATGAGGTCACTATCCCCCTGTCCAGTCTAGTGTTTACCTGTATGGTCAGGTATGAGGCCACTATCCCCCAGTCCAGTCCAGTCTAGTGTTTACCTGTATGGTCAGGTATGAGGCCACTATGCCCCAGTCCAGTCCAGTCTAGTGTTTACCTGTATGGTCAGGTATGAGGCCACTATCCCCCAGTCCAGTCCAGTCCAGTGTTTACCTGTATGGTCAGGTATGAGGTCACTATCCCCCAGTCCAGTCCAGTCTAGTGTTTACCTGTATGGTCAGGTATGAGGCCACTATCCCCCAGTCCAGTCCAGTCTAGTGTTTACCTGTATGGTCAGGTATGAGGCCACTATCCCCCAGTCCAGTCCAGTCTAGTGTTTACCTGTATGGTCAGGTATGAGGTCACTATCCCCCAGTCCAGTCCAGTCTAGTGTTTACCTGTATGGTCAGGCATGAGGCCACTATCCCCCAGTCCAGTCCAGTGTTTACCTGTATGGTCAGGTATGAGGCCACTATCCCCCAGTCCAGTCCAGTGTTTACCTGTATGGTCAGGTATGAGGCCACTATGCCCCAGTCCAGTCCAGTCTAGT
>NW_025550412.1:182500-200000 GCF_905237065.1 Salmo salar | reverse complement strand
TAGTGTATGTAGTGTATAGTGTGTGTAGTGTATAGTGTGTATAGTGTATAGTGTATAGTGTATAGTGTGTGTAGTGTATAGTGTGTATAGTGTGTAGTGTATAGTGTATAGTGTGTAGTGTGTATAGTGTATAGTGTATGTAGTGTATAGTGTGTGTAGTGTATAGTGTGTAGTGTGTAGTGTGTATAGTGTATAGTGTATGTAGTGTATAGTGTGTGTAGTGTATAGTGTGTAGTGTGTAGTGTGTATAGTGTATAGTGTATGTAGTGTATAGTGTGTGTAGTGTATAGTGTGTGTAGTGTATAGTGTGTGTAGTGTATAGTGTGTATAGTGTATAGTGTATGTAGTGTATAGTGTGTGTAGTGTATAGTGTGTATAGTGTGTAGTGTATAGTGTGTAGTGTATAGTGTATAGTGTGTATAGTGTATAGTGTATGTGTATGGTGTATAGTGTATAGTGTATAGTGTATAGTGTGTAGTGTATAGTGTGTATAGTGTATAGTGTGTATAGTGTATAGTGTATGTAGTGTATAGTGTGTGTAGTGTATAGTGTATGTAGTGTATAGTGTGTGTAGTGTATAGTGTGTATAGTGTATAGTGTATAGTGTGTATAGTGTATAGTGTATAGTGTGTATAGTGTGTATAGTGTATAGTGTGTGTAGTGTATAGTGTGTGTAGTGTATAGTGTGTGTAGTGTATAGTGTGTATAGTGTGTGTAGTGTATAGTGTGTATAGTGTATAGTGTGTGTAGTGTATAGTGTGTATAGTGTGTAGTGTGTAGTGTGTATAGTGTATAGTGTATGTAGTGTATAGTGTGTAGTGTGTATAGTGTATAGTGTATAGTGTATATAGTGTATAGTGTGTATAGTGTATAGTGTGTATAGTGTATAGTGTATAGTGTGTGTAGTGTATAGTGTGTATAGTGTATAGTGTGTGTAGTGTATAGTGTATATAGTGTATAGTGTATGTAGTGTATAGTGTGTGTAGTGTATAGTGTGTATAGTGTATAGTGTATAGTGTATAGTGTGTATAGTGTGTGTAGTGTATAGTGTGTATAGTGTATAGTGTGTGTAGTGTATAGTGTGTATAGTGTGTGTAGTGTATAGTGTGTATAGTGTATAGTGTATATAGTGTATAGTGTATAGTGTATGTAGTGTATAGTGTGTGTAGTGTATAGTGTGTGTAGTGTATAGTGTATAGTGTGTATAGTGTGTATAGTGTGTATAGTGTGTGTAGTGTGTATAGTGTGTGTAGTGTGTGTAGTGTGTATAGTGTGTATAGTGTGTGTAGTGTGTGTAGTGTGTATAGTGTGTAGTGTATAGTGTATAGTGTGTAGTGTGTAGTGTATAGTGTGTAGTGTGTAGTGTGTAGTGTGTATAGTGTATAGTGTATGTAGTGTATAGTGTGTGTAGTGTATAGTGTATAGTGTGTATAGTGTATATAGTGTATAGTGTGTATAGTGTATAGTGTATAGTGTATGTAGTGTATAGTGTGTGTAGTGTATAGTGTGTGTAGTGTATAGTGTGTATAGTGTGTAGTGTGTAGTGTGTATAGTGTATAGTGTATGTAGTGTATAGTGTGTGTAGTGTATAGTGTATAGTGTGTATAGTGTATATAGTGTATAGTGTATATAGTGTATAGTGTATAGTGTATAGTGTGTATAGTGTGTAGTGTGTAGTGTGTAGTGTGTATAGTGTATGTAGTGTATAGTGTGTGTAGTGTATAGTGTATAGTGTGTATAGTGTATATAGTGTATAGTGTATAGTGTGTATAGTGTATAGTGTATAGTGTGTATAGTGTATAGTGTATAGTGTATAGTGTGTATAGTGTATAGTGTATAGTGTGTATAGTGTATAGTGTATAGTGTGTATAGTGTATAGTGTATAGTGTGTAGTGTGTAGTGTATAGTGTATAGTGTGTGTAGTGTGTAGTGTATAGTGTGTATAGTGTGTATAGTGTATATAGTGTATAGTGTATATAGTGTAATTTACTGACTGTGAATGATCAGAAACATGACTTTTTTGGCCCACTGAAATAGAACGAGCAGGACGGGAACATCATTCTCGTTGTGACGGGGACCATACCGTCGAAGTAAGCGGTGAGGCGTTGCTCCGTCTCGTCATGTCCTGCGTTCTTCACCTGCTGTATGAAAACTGACAGGTAGTCTAACGCGTCCTTAGTCCTGGCATCCTCGTTGATGATCAATGCATCATTATACTTCTACAGGGTGATGGAGGGAGGTACGGAGAGGGGGAGAGGGGAGAGGGAGAGAGGGGGAGAGGGGAGAGGGAGGTACGGAGAGGGAGAGAGGAAGAGAGGGGAGAGAGAGAGGGGAGAGGGGAGAGGGGAGAGGGAGAGAGGGGGAGAGGGAGGTACGGAGAGGGAGAGAGGGAGAGAGGGGAGGGGAGAGAGGGAGAGAGGGGGAGGGAGAGAGGGGGACGGAGAGGGAGAGAGGGAGAGAGGGCGAGAGGGGAGAGGGGAGAGAGGGAGAGGGAGAGAGGGAGAGGGGAGAGGGCAGAGGGGAGAGGGAGAGAGGGGAGAGGGAGGTACTGGAGAGGGAGAGAGGGGAGAGGGAGAGAGAGGGGGAGAGGGAGAGAGGGAGAGAGGGGGCACGGAGAGGGAGAGAGGGAGAAGGGGAGTACGGAGAGGGAGAGAGGGGGAGAGGGAGAGAGGGAGAGTGAGAGAGGGAGGTACGGAGAGGGAGAGAGGGGAGAGGGGGGAGAGGGAGAGAGGGGAGAGGGAGAGTGAGAGAGGGAGGAACGGAGAGGGAGAGGGGAGAGGGAGAGGGGAGAGGGAGAGGAGAGAGAGAGAGGGAGAGGGGGAGAGGGAGGACGGAGAGGAGAGAGGGGAGAGGGGAGAGGGAGAGAGGGGGAGAGGGAGAGGAGAGAGAGGGAGAGGGGAGAGGGAGAGAGGGGAGAGGGAGGACGGAGAGGGAGAGAGGGAGAGAGAGGGGGAGGGGGGAGAGAGGAGAGAGGGAGAGAGGGAGAGGAGGGAGAGAGGGAGAGGGAGAGGGGGAGAGGGAGAGGGGGAGAGGGAGAGGGAGAGAGGGGAGAGGGAGAGGGAGAGGGAGAGAGGGAGAGAGGGAGAGGGAGAGAGGGGGAGAGGGAGAGAGGGAGAGAGGGGAGAGGGAGGTAGGAGAGGGAGAGAGGGAGAGAGGGGAGAGGGGGAGAGGGAGAGAGGGGAGAGGGAGAGAGGGGAGAGAGGAGAGGGAGAGAGGGAGAGAGGGGAGAGGGGGAGAGGGAGGGAGAGGGAGAGAGAGAGGAGACGGAGAGGGAGAGAGGGGAGAGGGAGAGAGGAGAGGGGGGAGAGGGAGAGGGGAGAGGAGAGAGGGCGAGAGGGGAGAGGGGAGAGAGGGAGAGGGAGAGAGGGAGAGGGGAGAGGGGAGAGGGAGAGAGGGAGAGGGAGAGAGGGAGGAGAGGGAGAGGGGGAGAGGGAGAGTGAGAGAGGGAGGAGAGAGGGAGAGGGAGAGAGGGGAGAGGAGAGAGAGAGAGAGGGAGAGGGGAGAGGGAGAGGAGAGGGAGAGGGGAGAGGGAGAGAGGGAGAGAGGGCGAGAGGGGAGAGGGAGAGAGGGAGGGGAGAGAGGGAGAGGGGAGAGGCAGAGGGGAGAGGGAGAGAGGGGAGAGGGAGGACGGAGAGGGAGGAGAGGGAGAGAGAGGGGAGAGGAGAGAGGGGGAGAGGGAGAGAGGGAGGCACGGAGAGGGAGAGAGGGGAGAGGGAGAGTGAGAGAGGGAGGTACGGAGAGGGAGAGAGGGGGAGAGGGGAGAGGGAGAGAGGGAGGACGAGAGGGAGAGGGGGAGAGGGGAGAGAGGGAGAGAGAGGGAGAGGGAGAGAGGGAGAGAGGAGAGAGAGGGGGAGAGGGAGAGAGGGCGAGAGGGAGGACGGAGAGGGAGAGAGAGGGAGAGAGAGGGGAGAGGGGGGAACGGAGAGGGAGAGAGGAGAGAGGGAGAGGAGGGAGAGAGGAGAGGGGAGAGGGGAGAGGGAGAGAGGGGAGAGGGAGAGGGAGGTACGGAGAGGGAGAGAGGTGGAGAGAGGGGGAGAGGGAGAGAGGGAGAGGGAGGTACAGAGAGGGAGAGAGGGGGAGAGGGAGAGAGGGAGGTATGGAGAGGGAGAGAGGGGAGGGGAGAGGGAGAGGAGAGGGGAGAGGGGGAGAGGGAGGAGGAGAGGGAGAGAGGGAGAGAGGGAGAGAGGGGAGAGAGGGGGAGAGGAGAGAGAGGGGAGAGGGGGCGGAGAGGGAGAGAGGGAGAGAGGGGGAGAGAGGGGAACGGAGAGGGAGAGAGGGGAGAGGGAGAGAGGGAGGTACGGAGAGGAGAGAGGGAGAGGGAGAGAGGGAGAGGGGGAGAGGGGAGAGGGGAGAGGGAGAGAGGGAGAGGGAGAGGGGGAGAGAGGGAGAGGAGGAGGGAGGAGAGAGGGGAGAGGGAGAGGGAGAGAGGAGAGGGAGAGAGGGAGGCGAGAGGGAGAGGAGAGAGGGGAGAGAGGGGAGAGGAGAGAGGGGAGAGGGGAGAGGGAGAGAGGGAGGAGAGGGAGAGGGGAGAGGGAGAGAGGGAGAGGGGAGAGGGGGAGAGAGGGGGGAGAGGGAGAGGGAGAGGGGGAGAGAGGGGAGAGGGAGAGAGGGGAGAGGGGAGAGGGAGAGGGGAGAGGGAGAGAGGGAGAGGGGAGAGGGAGAGAGGGGAGAGGGGGAGAGGGAGAGAGGGAGATGAGTCCATTTTTTGGTATTTAAGTTCCTGAGTTGTAGTGTGTATAGTGTGTAGTGTGTGTAGTGTATAGTGTGTAGTGTGTAGTGTATAGTGTGTAGTGTGTAGTGTGTAGTGTGTAGTGTGTAGTGTATAGTGTATAGTGTATAGTGTACAGTGTGTAGTGTATAGTGTGTAGTGTATAGTGTATAGTGTGTAGTGTGTAGTGTGTAGTGTATAGTGTGTAGTGTATAGTGTATAGTGTGTAGTGTATAGTGTGTAGTGTGTAGTGTGTAGTGTGTAGTGTATAGTGTGTAGTGTATAGTGTATAGTGTGTAGTGTGTATAGTGTATAGTGTGTATAGTGTATAGTGTATAGTGTGTAGTGTATAGTGTGTAGTGTATAGTGTGTAGTGTATAGTGTATAGTGTGTAGTGTATAGTGTATAGTGTATAGTGTGTAGTGTATAGTGTGTAGTGTATAGTGTATAGTGTGTAGTGTATAGTGTGTAGTGTATAGTGTATAGTGTATAGTGTATAGTGTGTAGTGTGTATAGTGTGTGTAGTGTATAGTGTGTAGTGTATAGTGTATAGTGTGTATAGTGTGTGTAGTGTATAGTGTATAGTGTGTAGTGTGTAGTGTATAGTGTATAGTGTGTATAGTGTATAGTGTATAGTGTGTAGTGTATAGTGTATAGTGTGTATAGTGTGTGTAGTGTATAGTGTATAGTGTGTAGTGTGTAGTGTATAGTGTGTATAGTGTATAGTGTATAGTGTATAGTGTGTAGTGTATAGTGTATAGTGTGTATAGTGTGTGTAGTGTATAGTGTATAGTGTGTAGTGTATAGTGTATAGTGTGTATAGTGTGTGTAGTGTATAGTGTATAGTGTATAGTGTATAGTGTATAGTGTGTATAGTGTATAGTGTATAGTGTATAGTGTGTATAGTGTATAGTGTATAGTGTGTAGTGTGTATAGTGTATAGTGTATAGTGTGTGTAGTGTGTATAGTGTATAGTGTGTAGTGTGTAGTGTATAGTGTGTATAGTGTATAGTGTGTAGTGTGTAGTGTATAGTGTGTAGTGTATAGTGTATAGTGTGTGTAGTGTGTATAGTGTATAGTGTGTATAGTGTATAGTGTGTAGTGTGTAGTGTATAGTGTATAGTGTGTAGTGTGTAGTGTATAGTGTATAGTGTATAGTGTGTAGTGTGTAGTGTATAGTGTATAGTGTGTAGTGTATAGTGTATAGTGTGTAGTGTGTAGTGTATAGTGTATAGTGTGTATAGTGTGTAGTGTATAGTGTGTATAGTGTATAGTGTATAGTGTGTATAGTGTATAGTGTGTAGTGTATAGTGTATAGTGTATAGTGTGTATAGTGTATAGTGTATAGTGTATAGTGTGTATAGTGTATAGTGTATAGTGTGTAGTGTATAGTGTATAGTGTGTGTAGTGTGTATAGTGTATAGTGTGTATAGTGTATAGTGTATAGTGTGTAGTGTGTAGTGTATAGTGTGTATAGTGTATAGTGTGTAGTGTGTAGTGTATAGTGTATAGTGTGTATAGTGTATAGTGTGTATAGTGTATAGTGTGTAGTGTGTAGTGTATAGTGTGTAGTGTGTAGTGTATAGTGTGTATAGTGTATAGTGTATAGTGTATAGTGTATAGTGTGTAGTGTATAGTGTGTATAGTGTATAGTGTATAGTGTATAGTGTGTGTAGTGTATAGTGTATAGTGTATAGTGTGTATAGTGTGTATAGTGTATAGTGTGTAGTGTGTAGTGTGTAGTGTATAGTGTGTAGTGTATAGTGTATAGTGTGTGTAGTGTATAGTGTATAGTGTGTATAGTGTATAGTGTGTAGTGTGTAGTGTATAGTGTATAGTGTGTATAGTGTATAGTGTGTATAGTGTATAGTGTGTATAGTGTGTAGTGTGTAGTGTATAGTGTATAGTGTGTATAGTGTGTATAGTGTGTAGTGTGTAGTGTGTAGTGTGCTCTGTGTAGTGTGTAGTGTGTAGTGTGTAGTGTATAGTGTGTAGTGTGTAGTGTGTAGTGTATAGTGTGTGTAGTGTATAGTGTATAGTGTGTATAGTGTATAGTGTGTGTAGTGTATAGTGTGTATAGTGTATAGTGTGTAGTGTATAGTGTATAGTGTGTAGTGTGTGTAGTGTATAGTGTATAGTGTATAGTGTGTAGTGTATAGTGTGTAGTGTATAGTGTGTAGTGTATAGTGTGTAGTGTGTAGTGTATAGTGTGTTTAGTGTATAGTGTGTATAGTGTGTATAGTGTAATGTATAGTGTATAGTGTGTAGTGTGTAGTGTATAGTGTATAGTGTGTAGTGTATAGTGTATAGTGTGTAGTGTGTAGTGTATAGTGTATAGTGTGTAGTGTGTAGTGTATAGTGTATAGTGTATAGTGTGTAGTGTGTAGTGTATAGTGTATAGTGTGTAGTGTATACCGTATAGCGTATAGCGTGTAGTGTGTAGTGTGTATAGTGTATAGTGTATAGTGTATAGTGTGTAGTGTGTAGTGTGTATAGTGTATAGTGTGTAGTGTGTAGTGTGTATAGTGTATAGTGTGTAGTGTGTAGTGTATAGTGTATAGTGTGTAGTGTGTAGTGTGTATAGTGTATAGTGTGTAGTGTATAGTGTGTGTAGTGTATAGTGTATAGTGTGTAGTGTATAGTGTGTAGTGTATAGTGTATAGTGTATAGTGTGTATAGTGTGTATAGTGTGTAGTGTATAGTGTATAGTGTATAGTGTGTATAGTGTGTATAGTGTGTAGTGTATAGTGTGTAGTGTATAGTGTATAGTGTGTAGTGTATAGTGTGTAGTGTATAGTGTGTATAGTGTGTAGTGTGTAGTGTATAGTGTATAGTGTATAGTGTGTAGTGTGTATAGTGTATAGTGTAGTGTGTAGTGTGTATAGTGTATAGTGTATAGTGTATAGTGTGTAGTGTGTATAGTGTATAGTGTATAGTGTATAGTGTGTAGTGTGTAGTGTGTATAGTGTATAGTGTGTTGTATAGTGTGTGTGTATAGTGTATAGTGTATAGTGTATAGTGTGTATAGTGTGTATAGTGTGTAGTGTATAGTGTATAGTGTGTATAGTGTGTATAGTGTGTAGTGTATAGTGTGTAGTGTATAGTGTATAGTGTGTAGTGTATAGTGTGTAGTGTATAGTGTGTATAGTGTGTAGTGTGTAGTGTGTAGTGTATAGTGTATAGTGTATAGTGTATAGTGTGTAGTGTGTAGTGTATAGTGTATAGTGTGTAGTGTATAGTGTGTAGTGTATAGTGTATAGTGTGTATAGTGTGTATAGTGTGTAGTGTATAGTGTATAGTGTATAGTGTGTATAGTGTGTAGTGTATAGTGTATAGTGTATAGTGTGTATAGTGTATAGTGTGTAGTGTATAGTGTGTAGTGTATAGTGTGTAGTGTATAGTGTATAGTGTGTAGTGTGTAGTGTGTAGTGTGTATAGTGTGTAGTGTATAGTGTATAGTGTGTAGTGTGTAGTGTGTAGTGTATAGTGTATAGTGTATAGTGTATAGTGTGTAGTGTGTAGTGTATAGTGTATAGTGTATAGTGTGTAGTTTGTATTGTGTATAGTGTGTAGTGTATAGTGTATAGTGTGTAGTGTGTAGTGTATAGTGTATAGTGTGTAGTGTATAGTGTGTATAGTGTATAGTGTATAGTGTGTAGTGTATAGTGTATAGTGTGTAGTGTATAGTGTGTAGTGTATAGTGTATAGTGTATAGTGTGTAGTGTGTAGTGTGTAGTGTGTAGTGTATAGTGTGTAGTGTGTAGTGTGTAGTGTATAGTGTGTAGTGTATAGTGTATAGTGTATAGTGTATAGTGAGTAGTGTGTAGTGTATAGTGTATAGTGTATAGTGTGTAGTGTGTAGTGTATAGTGTGTAGTGTATAGTGTATAGTGTATAGTGTATAGTGTGTAGTGTGTAGTGTATAGTGTATAGTGTATAGTGTGTAGTTTGTAGTGTGTATAGTGTGTAGTGTATAGTGTATAGTGTGTAGTGTGTAGTGTATAGTGTATAGTGTGTAGTGTATAGTGTGTATAGTGTATAGTGTATAGTGTGTAGTGTATAGTGTATAGTGTATAGTGTGTAGTGTATAGTGTGTAGTGTATAGTGTATAGTGTATAGTGTGTAGTGTGTAGTGTATAGTGTATAGTGTATAGTGTATAGTGTGTAGTGTGTAGTGTGTAGTGTATAGTGTGTAGTGTGTATAGTGTGTAGTGTATAGTGTATAGTGTGTAGTGTGTAGTGTATAGTGTATAGTGTGTTGTGTATAGTGTGTAGTGTGTAGTGTATAGTGTATAGTGTGTAGTGTGTAGTGTATAGTGTATAGTGTGTAGTGTATAGTGTGTAGTGTGTAGTGTATAGTGTATAGTGTGTAGTGTGTAGTGTATAGTGTGTAGTGTATAGTGTATAGTGAGTAGTGTGTAGTGTATAGTGTATAGTGTATAGTGTGTAGTGTGTAGTGTATAGTGTATAGTGTGTATAGTGTGTAGTGTGTAGTGTATAGTGTGTAGTGTATAGTGTATAGTGTGTAGTGTGTAGTGTATAGTGTGTAGTGTATAGTGTATAGTGAGTAGTGTGTAGTGTGTAGTGTATAGTGTATAGTGTGTATAGTGTGTATAGTGTGTAGTGTATAGTGTATAGTGTATAGTGTATAGTGTGTAGTGTGTAGTGTATACTATACCCTCAGGTGCTCAGTATAGTTGTACAGGGCCCTACAGACTCTACTCTCCTCCTCCTGGTCTTTCAGCTGGAGAACTCTGCATTTCTTCTGAACATCAACGATCCACTGTTCATACTTCTGACTGCCGTAGTCACGATTCTCTATGGCTGACAAGGACTCTAGAGAGAGAGAGAGAGAGAGAGAGAGAGAGAGAGAGAGAGAGAGAGAGAGAGAGAGAGAGAGAGAGAGAGAGAGAGAGAGAGAGAGAGAGAGAGAGAGAGAGAGAGAGAGAGAGAGAGAGAGAGAGAGCCAGTGAGAGAGAGAGAGAGAGAGAGAGAGAGAGAGAGAGAGAGAGAGAGAGAGAGAGAGAGAGAGAGAGAGAGAGAGAGCCAGTGAGAGAGAGAGAGAGAGAGAGAGAGAGAGAGAGAGAGAGAGCCAGTGAGAGAGAGAGAGAGAGAGAGAGAGAGAGAGAGAGAGAGAGAGAGAGAGAGAGAGAGAGCCAGTGAGAGAGAGAGAGAGGCAGTGAGAGAGAGAGTAGAGAGAGAAAGAGAGAGAGAGAGAGAGAGAGAGAGAGAGAGAGAGAGAGAGAGCCAGTGAGAGAGAGAGAGAGAGAGAGAGAGAGAGAGAGAGAGAGAGAGAGAGAGAGAGAGAGAGAGAGCCAGTGAGAGAGAGAGAGAGAGAGGTGGTGGATGAGGTGTGTGTTCTGTATGTATCTCTGTGTGTGTGTGTGTGTGTGTGTGTGTGTGTGTGTGTGTGTGTGTGTGTGTGTGTGTGTGTGTGTGTGTGTGTGTGTGTGAGACCAGTAGTACCTATATTGTAGACGGTCTTGGCCAGTCCTTCTATCTTAGCCATGATGTCACGAATGATCCTGATGAAAGGGTCTGTGTGTCTCTTCTCGACCAGGAAGAACTCTGATAGGAGACAACAAACACAGACAACCATTCCAGACTGAATTAATCAATCAACCAGTCAGCCAGACCATTCCAGACTGAATTAATCAATCAACCAGTCAGCCAGACCATTCCAGACTGAATTAATCAATCAACCAGTCAGCCAGACCATTCCAGACTGAATTAATCAATCAACCAGTCAGCCAGACCATTCCAGACTTAATTAATCAATCAACCAGTCAGCCAGACTGAATTAATCAATCAACCAGTCAGCCAGACCATTCCAGACTTAATTAATCAATCAACCAGTCAGCCAGACCATTCCAGACTGAATTAATCAATCAACCAGTCAGCCAGACCATTCCAGACTGAATTAATCAATCAACCAGTCAGCCAGACCATTCCAGACTGAATTAATCAATCAACCAGTCAGCCAGACCATTCCAGACTGAATTAATCAATCAACCAGTCAGCCAGACCATTCCAGACTTAATTAATCAATCAACCAGTCAGCCAGACCATTCCAGACTGAATTAATCAATCAACCAGTCAGCCAGACTGAATTAATCAATCAACCAGTCAGCCAGACCATTCCAGACTTAATTAATCAATCAACCAGTCAGCCAGACCATTCCAGACTGAATTAATCAATCAACCAGTCAGCCAGACCATTCCAGACTGAATTAATCAATCAACCAGTCAGCCAGACCATTCCAGACTGAATTAATCAATCAACCAGTCAGCCAGACTGAATTAATCAATCAACCAGTCAGCCAGACCATTCCAGACTTAATTAATCAATCAACCAGTCAGCCAGAGTGTCTTTAGGTTTTTAATGAAGGAGTGAGCTGCCAGTGTTTGTGTACCTTTCTCAGGTGTGTGTACGTAGGACTGTAGCTCATCAGTGTTTGTGTGTATGGTGGAGATGATGCGGCTGTCCAGACTGGCACACAGCTGGCAGATGTTGTTCTCAGCCTCTGATTGGTTCTTGAACGAGCCAATCCCCACTGAGGCCGTCAGACCCACAATCTAGAGGAGAGGAGCGTAGAGGTGGAGGGGAGGAGGGTAGAGGAGGGGGGAAGGGAGAGGAGGGGATTGTAGAGGAGGAGAGGAGAGGAGGAGAGGGGAGAGGAGAGGAGGGGAGAGGAGGGGAGAGGAGGAGAGGAGGAGAGGAGAGGAGGAGGGGAGAGGAGAGGAGAGGAGGAGGAGAGGGGAGAGGAGAGGGGAGAGGAGGAGGAGAGAAGAGGGGAGAGGGGAGAGGAGGAGAGGGGAGAGGAGGAGAGGGGAGAGGAAGAGAGGAGAGGAGGAGGAGGAGGGGAGGGGAGGAGGAGAGGAGTGGAGAGGAGAGGAGGAGAGAGGAGGAGAGGAGCGGAGAGGAGAGGAGCGGAGAGGAGGAGAGAGGAGGAGAGGAGCGGAGAGGAGAGGAGGAGAGGGGAATGGAATAGAACATCATTATCATCATCATTATCAGGACAGACTGTAGCAGTACAGGTAGGTGTTTCTGGGACTCTACCTGGGGCAGGTGTTGTCCGCTCTGCTCCTTGCTGAGCTTGGCATCCAGGTACGACGTCATGATGATGTTATAGGGGTGTTTCCCTGTTGTGTTGTGACACTCATCTAGAATCAACAGAGAGAAGCAGGAGAGAGAGGTGATCTCCCCTCCGGCCACGGCATTCACCTAGAGAGAGAGGGAGGGAAGGAGGATAGGGAGAGGAGAGCAGGGGAAGAGAGAGAGAGAGAGAGAGAGAGGGGGGGAAGTGGGAGGGAAAGAAGAGAGCAGGGTAGAGAGAGTGAGAGGGAGGGAGAGAGGGAGAGAGAGAGAACCACAGTAAGATAAGGTGAGGCTGAGGGTGTGAGAGTTGCATTTCCCTGTACTGAGTAGGCTGCCGTCCGTCAATTCCATATTTCCACCACCAGAGAGCGCCATTTCACAGCTATATACTCTAGCTCGGCATCTGAAGGGGCGTGTGGCAGTGGTGGTCGGTGCCATTTCAGATTAGGGAGGACAATTTGTTTTCATGAGCATGACCTTATTTCTATTACAGCATATTGGATGACTGTCATTCATGTTCCATTCACCCAGTTCAATGTAACAGTGATGGGTTTAGGATACTGTCCTTCATATTCACCCAGTTCAATGTAACAGTGATGGGTTTAGGATACTGTCCTTCATATTCACCCAGTTCAATGTAACAGTGATGGGTTTAGGATACTGTCATTCATATTCACCCAGTTCAATGTAACAGTGATGGGTTTAGGATACTGTCATTCATATTCACCCAGTTCAATGTAACAGTGATGGGTTTAGGATACTGTCCTTCATATTCACCCAGTTCAATGTAACAGTGATGGGTTTAGGATACTGTCCTTCATATTCACCCAGTTCAATGTAACAGTGATGGGTTTAGGATACTGTCATTCATATTCACCCAGTTCAATGTAACAGTGATGGGTTTAGGATACTGTCCTTCATATTCACCCAGTTCAATGTAACAGTGATGGGTTTAGGATACTGTCCTTCATATTCACCCAGTTCAATGTAACAGTGATGGGTTTAGGATACTGTCCTTCATATTCACCCAGTTCAATGTAACAGTGATGGGTTAAGGTTACTACATGATACTAGAATGTTCCCTGTACCCATCATGAGGTTGCTACAACCTAACCTATGAATGAAAGTTTACAACGACTGGTGTACACAGGTCCAGAGATAAATTTGAGTAATCAAGGTGACAGACATTGACACATTCAATACCCTCTTGCACACTGTTGCCTGCATCTAGCTGATCTGGGGTGGACTCATTAGTCCAAAATGTTTTGTCACAAAAACAAGTTTCTATTGTACATATTCATGTAGGTCCAACCCTGTTTCGTTCCGTTTGTTTCCGTTTAAGAAACATTTTGCAACAGAATCGGCGGAATGAATACACCCCTGAACACACAGTTCCCTTTCATAGCAGCCACGTACAAACAGCATGATCACTTTCATAGCAGCCACGTACAAACAGCATGATCACTTTCATAGCAGCCACGTACAAACAGCATGATCACTTGCATAGCAGCCACGTACAAACAGCATGATCACTTTCATAGCAGCCACGTACAAACAGCATGATCACTTTCATAGCAGCCACGTACAAACAGCATGATCCCTTTCATAGCAGCCACGTACAAACAGCATGATCCCTTTCATAGCAGCCACGTACAAACAGCATGATCCCTTTCATAGCAGCCACGTACAAACAGCATGATCACTTTCATAGCAGCCACGTACAAACAGCATGATCACTTTCATAGCAGCCACGTACAAACAGCATGATCACTTTCATAGCAGCCACGTACAAACAGCATGATCACTTTCATAGCAGCCACGTACAAACAGCATGATCACTTTCATAGCAGCCACGTACAAACAGCATGATCACTTTCATAGCAGCCACGTACAAACAGCATGATCACTTTCATAGCAGCCACGTACAAACAGCAAGATCCCTTTCATAGCAGCCACGTACAAACAGCATGATCCCTTTCATAGCAGCCACGTACAAACAGCATGATCCCTTTCATAGCAGCCACGTACAAACAGCATGATCACTTTCATAGCAGCCACGTACAAACAGCATGATCACTTTCATAGCAGCCACGTACAAACAGCATGATCACTTTCATAGCAGCCACGTACAAACAGCATGATCACTTTCATAGCAGCCACGTACAAACAGCAAGATCCCTTTCATAGCAGCCACGTACAAACAGCATGATCCCTTTCATAGCAGCCACATACAAACAGCATGATCCCTTTCATAGCAGCCACATACAAACAGCATGATCCCTTTCATAGCAGCCACATACAAACAGCATGATCACTTTCATAGCAGCCACGTACAAACAGCATGATCCCTTTCATAGCAGCCACATACAAACAGCATGATCACTTTTCTCGTTGTATATATAATTCCTTCTCGCATCTACGCACTCTCACCTTTTCTTTTCGCTTGGTCCATCAACCCTGTCTATGATGAAGAGCAAAAAACCTTTCCAAGCCAAACCTTCATATCATGACCGCTAACCGCTGCACAGCCTACATCGTTGTCACCATACTAACGCTATAGTCATCAAACTAGAACAATCCAATCCATGTGTACAAATCACACAGCACAGAGTGAAGTTGTGGTCACCAACCTTTTAGGAGTCAAAAAGCAAGCCGAGATTTTAAGGCTCAGATTTAATATTTTAAACATGACTGATGGTACCCTGCATCTGATGGTCATGAAGCTTTCAAGACAACTAGGAACTCGGGAAAAAAACGAGGTCAAATCATGAGGTCGGTTATCTTCAGGTGGAAAGTCGGGAAAGCTCTAGAAAGGTGCCAGAGTTTCCGACTTGGAATCCCAAATTGGATCACAGTTCAAACGTTTTTTTGTTGTTGTCCCCCCCCCGAGTTCCCAGTTGTCTTGAACACACTGAAGTCGGAAGGAAGACATTTCCGAGTTGTCTGTTGTTTTGAACACAGCACTAGTCTCAGTGGAGGGAGGGGGGAGAAAATAGACACGACGAACTGCTAATAATAATACAAATTCAATGCTATCGATACACTTGGCTACTGATTGGCCAGCGCAGTAGGAGTAATCGACTAAGCCACAGATCTAAGCAGAGTTTGTCTTTTCAGACAGATTAAAATGGTTCAAAATGGGAACAGTTAGCCAAACCGGTGCGCAGGGCTTCTGAATCAAGTGCACCTACCGCCAACAGGGCTTCTGAATCAAGTGCACCTACCGCCAACAGGACTTCTGAATCAAGTGCACCTACCGCCAACAGGGCTTCTGAATCAAGTGCACCTACCGCCAACAGGACTTCTGAATCAAGTGCACCTACCGCCAACAGGACTTCTGAATCAAGTGCACCTACCGCCAACAGGACTTCTGAATCAAGTGCACCTACCGCCAACAGGACTTCTGAATCAAGTGCACCTACCGCCAACAGGACTTCTGAATCAAGTGCACCTACCGCCAACAGGACTTCTGAATCAAGTGCACCTACCGCCAACAGGACTTCTGAATCAAGTGCACCTACCGCCAACAGGACTTCTGAATCAAGTGCACCTACCGCCAACAGGACTTCTGAATCAAGTGCACCTACCGCCAACAGGACTTCTGAATCAAGTGCACCTACCGCCAACAGGACTTCTGAATCAAGTGCACCTACCGCCAACAGGACTTCTGAATCAAGTGCACCTACCGCCAACAGGACTTCTGAATCAAGTGCACCTACCGCCAACAGGACTTCTGAATCAAGTGCACCTACCGCCAACAGGACTTCTGAATCAAGTGCACCTACCGCCAACAGGACTTCTGAATCAAGTGCACCTACCGCCAACAGGACTTCTGAATCAAGTGCACCTACCGCCAACAGGACTTCTGAATCAAGTGCACCTACCGCCAACAGGACTTCTGAATCAAGTGCACCTACCGCCAACAGGGCAACACAAATAATAACAAAAGGAGCACAAGCCTTTGTGTCTTTATCGTTGGCTTTTCTACAGAAATGTTTGGTGATCGACTAGGAATGCTTTGAAGATAGACCGGTTGGCGACCACCGGTGTACAGCAAGCAATTTAGCAGTTACACCGGTGTACAGCAAGCAGTTTAGCAGTTACACCGGTGTACAGCAAGCAGTTTAGCAGTTACACCGGTGTACAGCAAGCAGTTTAGCAGTTACACCGGTGTACAGCAAGCAGTTTAGCAGTTACACCGGTGTACAGCAAGCAGTTTAGCAGTTACACCGGTGTACAGCAAGCAATTTAGCAGTTACACCGGTGTACAGCAAGCAGTTTAGCAGTTACACCAGTGTACAGCAAGCAGTTTAGTAGTTACACCGGTGTACAGCAAGCAGTTTAGCAGTTATACCGGTGTACAGCAAGCAGTTTAGCAGTTATACCGGTGTACAGCAAGCAATTTAGCAGTTACACCGGTGTACAGCAAGCAATTTAGCAGTTACACCGTGTACAGCAAGCAATTTAGCAGTTATACCGGTGTACAGCAAGCAGTTTAGCAGTTATACCGGTGTACAGCAAGCAGTTTAGCAGTTATACCGGTGTACAGCAAGCAATTTAGCAGTTACACCGGTGTACAGCAAGCAATTTAGCAGTTACACCGGTGTACAGCAAGCAGTTTAGCAGTTACACCGGTGTACAGCAAGCAGTTTAGCAGTTACACCGGTGTACAGCAAGCAGTTTAGCAGTTACACCGGTGTACAGCAAGCAGTTTAGCAGTTACACCGGTGTACAGCAAGCAATTTAGCAGTTACACCGGTGTACAGCAAGCAGTTTAGCAGTTACACCAGTGTACAGCAAGCAGTTTAGTAGTTACACCGGTGTACAGCAAGCAGTTTAGCAGTTATACCGGTGTACAGCAAGCAGTTTAGCAGTTATACCGGTGTACAGCAAGCAATTTAGCAGTTACACCGGTGTACAGCAAGCAATTTAGCAGTTACACCGGTGTACAGCAAGCAATTTAGCAGTTATACCGGTGTACAGCAAGCAGTTTAGCAGTTATACCGGTGTACAGCAAGCAGTTTAGCAGTTATACCGGTGTACAGCAAGCAATTTAGCAGTTACACCGGTGTACAGCAAGCAATTTAGCAGTTACACCGGTGTACAGCAAGCAATTTAGCAGTTATACCGGTGGTCCCTGGTAGCAATAGACTCAACAAAAACTCAATGTTTACTTTGACTGGAAGAGTTGCAGTGTAGCCCGCTAGTGAACATAAACATCATTCCTCTCTGTTTGAGTCAGGTTGTTGAGTAGACTAAATGAGGAAGCTAGCTGTCCTCAGGCTACGTCATGGTGCTACCTTAAAGAGTGCTGTTGAGGCTACTGCAGACCTTCATTGCGAAACAATGTGTTTTAATCAATTATTTGGTGACGTGAATATATTTAGTATAGTTTTTAGCTAATGTTTTATTTTTAAAATTTTTTTAAATTTCACTATTACTATTTGTCTGAAATTCACTGAGAAGGATGGTCCTCCCCTTTCTCCTCTGAGGAGCCCCCACTGGCTCGTGGTGCGTGATCCTTACCAGGATCTGAGGGGTTAAGACGATGATGTCATTGTTCTCCATGACCACCTTCATCGACAGCTGGTCGCCCTGGTTACCGCAAAGGCCGTTGATCCTGAGATAGATACACACAACAAGTAAAAAAAAGTGCATGTGTGCGTGCGTGACTGTGTGTGTGTGCGACTGTGT
>NW_025550412.1:150000-177500 GCF_905237065.1 Salmo salar | reverse complement strand
ACTATATAACTAGTTTATTATAACTATATTAATACTATATAACTAGTATATTATGACTATATTAATACTATATAACTAGTATATTATAACTACATTAATACTATATAACTAGTATATTATGACTATATTAATACTATATAACTAGTATATTATGACTATATTAATACTATGTAACTAGTATATTATAACTATATTAATACTATATATCTAGTTTATTATGACTATATAACTAGTATATTATGAATATATTAATACTATATAACTAGTATATTATGACTATATAACTAGTATATTATAACTATATTAATACTGTATAACTCACTGCCTGTATCTCTTCATACTCTCTCTTTCTGAGACAATCTCCCAGGTGTAGCAGCAGGTCTCTGGGTTTGATCATTTTGGTGAAGCTGGGTTCTATCCTTTCCAGAAGCACTCTGTGTATCTTGGTGCTCTCCAGGATCTGAAAGTCCCACTTCTTCAGGGCCTCACACAGACCCTTATAGTCTAGAGACAACAACAATAACAACAATATCAAGCAGGGCCTGGTACCATCCCAGTTCGTCCAGGAGACACACACACAGACACACACCTACCTTCTGCGTCCAGGGCGTCTAGCAGGGCCTGGTACCATCCCAGTTCGTCCAGGAGACACACCTGGTCTAGAAACACCTGGGCTGCTGACGTCACAGACTTACTCTCCTCTGATAGGATCCTCTCTGCAACCTCTGGAACGCGGAACACAAAAGGTTCATTTCAGGAGAAGAGGAAGAGGAGAGGAAGAGGAGAGGAAGAGGAAAGGTAACCTAGCGTGCTAAGAGCTCACTTGAAAGCAAGGCAGGTAACCCTAATTGCTGCTGTAAGTCGCTGTGTCTGCAAAATGACTACAATGTAGGTCTACATGTGAAATGAGAGGGAGAGGAGAGGCCGTAAAGCGGAATAAGGACAGAAAAGTTAGAATTGCTGTACATTGACACTTTCTAGTGGTGTAAAGACGGAAGTGACGGTGTTGTGCCGAAAAAGCTCCCCCCTCCCCCCCCCCTGCCAGAATCCTCCCCTCCCACTTCAAAGGAAATTAGAAAGGAGGGAGGATTTCGGCAAGGCTATTTTCTTGCCTGACGAAATCCCCCCCCCCCTTCTATTTTGGGACGGCAAGGCCTGGCACACGTCATAATCATTATTTGGTGACCTATCATACCCTTTGATGTGTACCACAGGAAGTATTAAGACTCTAGTCACAAAAGGAAGTAGTTATTTCAGTAATAATAGGTTTCAGAGTCCTCTACTGTTCTCTCTACCCATCATGCTTTTCCCTCTTTTAGCTTTTCCTACATTTATTTATTTATTTTTTACACTTTTTCTGTCTTAGTTTTTAAGAATGTAGGTACAGTAGTAATAATAAAAATAATTTGAACAATAATATATCTAAAATGTGTACTCTGGGCGAAAAAAGAAAGTTCAAATATATAAGTCAACGTAAGTGCATATCCATAATCACAGTAAACTGTTATAATAATAGAAGAAAAAAATAAAATAATAATTTAATAGTATAAGAAACAAAACTAGGACCGAATGTGCCTCCGTGAAGAATCCCCTCCCCAATAGGTCCCATCAGCCCTCAATAGGACACCCCCAGCACCTCCACCCTCCCCATCAACCCTCAGTAGGACACCCCCAGCACCTCCACCATCCCCATCAACCCTCAGTAGGACACCCCCAGCACCTCCACCATCCCCATCAGCCCTCAATAGGACACCCCCAGCACCTCCACCATCCCCATCAGCCCTCAATAGGACACCCCCAGCACCTCCACCCTCCCCATCAGCCCTCAATAGGACACCCCCAGCACCTCCACCATCCCCATCAGCCCTCAATAGGACACCCCCAGCACCTCCACCATCCCCATCAGCCCTCAATAGGACACCCCCAGCACCTCCACCCTCCCCATCAGCCCTCAATAGGACACCCCCAGCACCTCCACCATCCCCATCAGCCCTCAATAGGACACCCCCAGCACCTCCACCATCCCCATCAGCCCTCAATAGGACACCCCCAGCACCTCCACCATCCCCATCAGCCCTCAATAGGACACCCCCAGCACCTCCACATCAGCCCTCAATAGGACACCCCCAGCACCTCCATCGTCCCCATCAACCTCCCCCTTCCCCTCAACCACAAAACACAATAACGACAATAATAATAGAAATGAAAATACACTCTTCTGACTACAAGGTGATATGGCTGCACTGCTATGAACAACATACTGTATATAATCAACATCACAGATGATAAAGAATGTAATGATACGTTTTGTATTTACACACGTTTTTTTCCAAAACAATACAATAAACGCGGCTTGGGGAGGAAAATATGTATATGCGCTGTTGTCTAACTAAGAACTAATAAATACATACATAACACAGAATATACAGGTGACCACATACACGTGTGTAAAATGTGTGTGTGCCCTATGTGTGTATAATATGTGTGAATGTATGTGTGTGTAATGTGTGCGTCTGTCTGTCTAAACTTTAAAGGTTATTGCTGCCATCCAAAAAAAAGGTCTCTGTTCCAGAAAGTGATTTGTCATTTTATATCTTATTATGCAAAGATCGACATTTGTATTTCCTATTTAATGTTTGTTAAAACAAACTTAACTTTCTGCGATGTGTTGTGTTATTGTCTGATACTATTTCTGTATTATCTTAATTTTCTTAAACATTACAAAATGTTTCAAAATAAATGTTTTTTTCTTTATACTCGGCAAGGCTAAACCCCCCCCCCACCTTCTAATTTCCTTAATTTTGTAGTTTAGAGTCAAGTACTTTCTGTGGCACACATCAGAGTCAAATACTTTCTATAGAACACACTTCACATCGGGATAGGCAACCGAAATTAATAATTAATGTATGTGTGTTATATTAAAACATAGAGGAGGGAACCAAACGTAGGCAAGAAATAAACATTTCAGAACAACTACTAGTCCAATAAGACATGGGAGAGATGACGAATTTTGGCAAAGATATTTATTTATAGACTAATACACTTGAAACAAATAGCCAAACCGAAAACTGCAGACATTACTAGTGTTTCCCCCCGCGATCAAAGCGACATAAAAAAATAAAATCTCAAATAGCAGGCAGGTCGCAGCAATGAAGAATTGAATGCGTGCGCGTTCACGCAAATCGCTGCAATGAAGATTTGAATGCGTGCGCGTTCACGCAAATCGCTGCAATGAAGTTATTGAATGCGTGCGCGGTCACGCGAAGGGTGGTGGGGGGTCTGGCGGGCGGTAGGTCGCTTTATGGCACTACCACACCTGTCATTTCAGTCATTTCTCTACATGCAAACCATTTCTCAGCGTGAGACAGAAATGAAAACAAAAATCATGTCATCAAAAGGCTGACCGTCGATATGAAACAACCGTATAGACTACCGTTAGTAGGTAAAACAACCGTATAGACTACCGTTAGTAGGTAAAACAACCGTATAGACTACCGTTAGTAGCTAAAACAACCGTATAGACTACCGTTAGTAGGTAAAACAACCGTATAGACTACCGTTAGTAGCTAAAACAACCGTATAGACTACCGTTAGTAGGTAAAACAACCGTATAGACTACCGTTAGTAGCTAAAACAACCGTATAGACTACCGTTAGTAGGTAAAACAACCGTATAGACTACCGTTAGTAGCTAAAACAACCGTATAGACTACCGTTAGTAGCTAAAACAACCGTATAGACTACCGTTAGTAGCTAAAACAACCGTATAGACTACCGTTAGTAGCTAAAACAACCGTATAGACTACCGTTAGTAGCTAAAACAACCGTATAGACTACCGTTAGTAGCTAAAACAACCGTATAGACTACCGTTAGTAGGTAAAACAACCGTATAACTACCGTTAGTAGCTAAAACAACCGTATAGACTACCGTTAGTAGCTAAAACAACCGTATAGACTACCGTTAGTAGCTAAAACAACCGGATAGACTACCGTTAGTAGGTAAAACAACCGTATAGACTACCGTTAGTAGCTAAAACAACCGGATAGACTACCGTTAGTAGGTAAAACAACCGTATAGACTACCGTTAGTAGCTAAAACAACCGTATAGACTACCGTTAGTAGCTAAAACAACCGTATAGACTACCGTTAGTAGCTAAAACAACCGTATAGACTACCGTTAGTAGGTAAAACAACCGTATAGACTACCGTTAGTAGCTAAAACAACCGTATAGACTACCGTTAGTAGGTAAAGTAACAAAGCGAAATTATCCATACTGTACCTGGTTGCAGGTAAGTTGTCATGAAGCCTTTGACGTAAGACGGTCGCAAAATATGAACCAGGTATTCACTACACCTCAGTAGATTGCGCTTCTCAGACTCATACATGATCGATGAAATGATCGATTAACTGACAGCAGAGAGATATTGACTATGTCTCTTGCATTAAAGCTGACAGCTGCTCGACGTGTATAGTGGTGTGTAGTCTTCCGTGATATTGGTCGCAGTGATCCAGCTGATCTCCTATACATGTCAGTGGAAACCGCGCCTCACGTCTCGCCAGCCTGAAGAAACGAAACCGAAACTTCCCGAGTCACAATAAAACGAAACGCCTGCCTCAGTAAAAGTCCCTAGAGGTAGTTAAACCCAGACCTAGGATCAGTTTGGACTCAGCTAATCGTTACATAAACCCACTAGCGAGGGCAACGCAACAAAAAAAAAAGGACCAAAGATCAGTCTCTATGGTCGTGGTGAACTAATAATCTATGCCAAATAACATTCGGTATATACCACACAAGATAGATGAAATTGATCAATAGAGGTACTGTGTCAATGAACTAGCAGAGGGTAGGAATGAAAAGACTGACAGATGATCAAGTGACTTAACGTTATATGACTTGTAATGATAATAGTTTATTGATCATGACTCAAATGATGAAATAATGCTCAATACCATTACATTAATAAAACATTTTATTAAGGAAGAATTCCCTGTGACAAATGTATTATACAATATTATGCAAAGCAGCATCTTGTCATAACACCATAATCATCTGAAAAACAGTTACCCGGATTATGTCCCAAATAGCACTCCCAAGTGCACTACTTTTGACCGTGACCTATAAGGGTTCCATTTTCGTACACATGGCGGACCTTGTGGGTCTTTGAGGCAAATGTGTTTCCTTGTGAGAAGAGGGAACAATGCACAGAATTTCAAGACTCTAGGCCTTCATTACAAGACCGTTTCCTTTGTTGTCCACGTAGTCCACAATCCAGTAGTTTAAACACCCTAAACAGCCGACCCGACCGCTCGGAGGCGTCTGCATGGTCCTAAAGCAACACCGTTTCCTTGTTGTGTATCACATTCCAAATATAAAGCTGGGGTGGAGGGGACAAACATGCCATTTCAGAATGTGGTGGTGGGGTGATGACATATATTTGAGACTAGTGTATTGCAATTCATTTAGTAATTGACTTAATATCAGTAAAATATATTTTGAGTTGTAAATAGGGAAACAACGAGTCCCAGACAGTTCACAATAGAACATACCGGAGGAGGCATCGTTTACTAACTAAACTATTAGGATCATCTGGTCACCACCAGTGTTTGGAATACCTTGATTACTGGCATCATCTGGTCACCACCAGTGTTTGGAATACCTTGATTACTGGCATCATCTGGTCACCACCAGTGTTTGGAATACCATGATTACTGGCATCATCTGGTCACCACCAGTGTTTGGAATACCTTGATTACTGGCATCATCTGGTCACCACCAGTGTTTGGAATACCTTGATTACTGGCATCGTCTGGTCACCACCAGTGTTTGGAATACCTTGATTACTGGCATCGTCTGGTCACCACCAGTGTTTGGAATACCTTTGAGCTCGTTGACAAAACATGACCACGAAACGCCGTTTCTCACACGAAGGTCCGCGGTGGGTCTGTGTTAATTATGCGGTTATATTTCAGACATGTTCACAGCAGCGAATGACATTCATTCATTTTCTGTTATAGTGTTTCTAAGTAGAAGCCGTATCAGCCAGGGAAACGTAATTGTTCTCACTATATGATGGAACATTCAGATGTCTGCCTGACTGTGGGGCTCTTAACCTGAATTCAGTAGGAAAACGACGTATTTTGCTCAAATAGAGATATGATTGAATTGTGTTTTATTTGGAAAGATGGCTGAGAATAGAACATTCCGTTTTACAGTGTACAGTATCGCCGTTTACCTCAGTTTTCTGTATTATTAATAAGAAGAAATCTACTTATTTTACTCAATTAGAGACTGAAATAAATGGTGTTTCTTTGAAAAGATGGTCCTGTCTGACGTGGACTGTTTCCTCACCTTATTCTCATTGTGTTTAACGACGGTTGTTGCTGTTTTAAATCAGGTAACAACAAGTGGAAACTATACAAGTAGCCTCTTTACTCAATTAGAGACTGAAATAAATGGTGTTTCTTTGAAAAGATGGGCGTGGCTGACATCAACAATACATTAAGGGGAAAGGATCCACAGACACACATCTCTTTATTTACACTGCTGGTTGCCATGGTTAACACAAATACAGGACATCGAATGCTTCCTGAACTGACTCAGTAAAGTAACATGAGTAGTACTACAGTATCACAGGTCAAACAGGTGTGTTAGATTACCCAGTGTCCACAGCAACACTATTGATTATCCTCTACACCCAGTGTATGTGGAGTACTATGGTCTTAGCCATGTTCTCCCTCACTCCCCTCCCGCCTCCCCTCTTCCTCCCCTCCCGCCTCCCCTCTTCCTCCCATCCCCTCTTCCTCCCCTCCCGGCTCCCCTCTTCCTCCCATCCCCTCTTCTTCCCCTCCCGGCTCCCCTCTTCCTCCCCTCCCGCCTCCCCTCTTCCTCCCCTCCCGCCTCCCCTCTTCTTCCCCTCCCGGCTCCCCTCTTCCTCCCCTCCCGCCTCCCCTCTTCCTCCCCTCCCGCCTCCCCTCTTCTTCCCCTCCCGCCTCCCCTCTTCTTCCCCTCCCGGCTCCCCTCTTCCTCCCCTCCCGGCTCCCCTCTTCCTTCCCTCCCGGCTCCCCTCTTCCTTCCCTCCCGGCTCCCCTCTTCCTCCCTTCCACTCCTACTTCCTGTTACCGACAATGCGCTACTTTCTGCTGCCGTCTCTCTCTTTCCGTCCCTCCGACCCACCCTCCTCTTCCTAGATAGATAGAGATAGATAGTTATATGAACAGAACAGCATAGTGTACACAGTATAATGTAACACTTCCTCGCCAACTCTCCTCTCAAACAGTGCAGCAACTCTAAGGTATAGTCCCAAATGGCAGCCTATTCCCACACAGTGGACTACACAGTGGACTACATAGGCAGTAGAGCACTTAATAGGGAATAGGCTGCCATATAGGACACAGACAAAAAAAAATATGATTTTATTGATTAATTTGACCAGGTCAGTTGACTGAGAACACATTCTCATTTACCCCAACGACCTCAACGATCTGGGGAATAGTTCCAGGGGAGAGGAGGAGGGAGGGGATGAATGAGCCAACTGGAAGCTCATTCCAACTCAGTCAAAAAGTAGTAACAAAACAATACCTCTTCCTCTGAGATGGAGGTGACAGAGAGGTCAGTGTCACTGGTTGATGATGTCATACCGTCCTCGTAGGTCGGCGGCCGGAGGGTCGTAGATGACCAGCTGGTCAAAGGCTTCCTTGGAGAGAGGAGAACGGGTGGAACTGATATGAGGGAGAGACACTGGAGGGTTAGGGAAAGGATGTGTGTGTGCTCATCGGCAGCCTCGACTAACGGGATTGGTGGATTCAAATAAAGTATTTAAATGTCTGCGTGCTCACCAGCTCGTGGAGGAAGTGGTCCATCCGTGCCAGCTGGAAACAGGTGGAGTTCGTCCTGGATGACCCCGCCCCCCTCCCTCCCTCCCTCCCTCCCGATCACGGCGTGCGATTCGCGTGGTGATGATGCGTTGGACGATGTTGACCAATGAGCTGTGGAACATTGCCAGCTCCCACTGTAACCAAGGTTCAGAGGATAGGGATTTGATCATCCAACATTACTGCAAACCTTGACACTAGGCTGCAGTAAAATGATTTGGTTGCAAAGCTTACTGGTCTGTCCTTTACCATAGAATTATTATTGTGGTGCATAATTGCCATGGTAAATTGGAATGTTCAGTCAATGAGCATTATGGGTAATCCACCTCTCCTGAATTAAACAAGCATAGAAAGAAAGTGGATATGCGTGGACGTGTGTTACACTGTCCAAATCTAAACACAACAACTGGCGACGCCACGTCATTTTCTAAACACAAGTTATTATCGCCACTGCTACTGTAGCTAACAGAGTGTAGAAACAGTTACTAACTAACCAGTCAGCCAGACCATTCCAGACTGAATTAATCAATTTCTACACTCTGTTAGTTACTGTAGCTAACAGAGTGTAGAAACGGTTGCTAACTTGAACAATACAACAACAAAAAGTTACCTCTCATCTGTCCATCGATCCCTCCATCCTCTGGCCGGGGTAGAAGAGGAGTTCCCACCCTTTCCACCTTCGTCCTGACCGTCTCCTCTCCACCTCCTCCTCCTCCTCTTTCACTCTCCATGGTTACCACCTGCTCTGGTGGTCACCATGGCAGCTGCGATCATTGCGGTCCCGTTTTCTCCAGGTACAGGAGGTTTGAGAGTAAGGATGGAGGAGAGCGGCTGCTTACACAGCGGACACACCACCCAGAGACAGGATTAAGATAAATGATCAGAGAAGAAAAACATTATTCTAGAGCCTAGAGCTGGTAGGAAGGATTTCCTGAACACCTTAGTTGGCACCCTATTCCCTATACTGCCCTACCAAGCAAAAAGGCAGCAAATGCTCATTTGGTCAAAAATGAGTTGTCATTTTTGCTACATTAAATACATGCTTAATCATGTGGATAGGTATCCTGCCTCGTATTGCGTTTTGAAGAAAATGGGGGTCATGTTAGCAGTAACGAAACCAAGGTAAATAAAATCAATTTTTCTCAGTTCCACGCTATGAGCAGTTACTGCCTTTTTGCTTGGTAGGGCAGTATAGTGTGCTGCTTTCGACCAGAGCCCTAGGAACAGGAGGAGCCCTCTTATTAAGACACCCTTTGTTGCAGTCTGTCTCGGGCCAACGCGTCCCACAGACTCTAACACTCCCATCTGCCTAGACCGGTTCAACAACATGACTTACCTGGATACAGTGTCAGTTGATCAAACTCCCCAATTACATCACTTAAAAAAAAAAAAAATGGAGCTGCCTAAAGTGTATGTAGGGCTGAGATGAATGTAGGTTAGCCTACTATGGGGATGTTGGGTCAACAACAATGTTACCAGTGATCTAGTCTTACGGCTTAGATATTTCCCTGTTTAGATACCTACGTTTTAAAGTTAATGTACCTGTTAGGATTCATATGTAGAGTGAAACGTGTCGGCTTCATCCACAACATGTAGAAAATATCCTTCACAGCTGGGTAACGTGCTGCTTCCGTGTCTGTCCACATGTCGTCTCCAGTAGCCGAAGTTGAACGCTAGCTAACCATCCATGCCCTGGTTCGCTGCATCACTAGCGAGTTATCTAGCACTAATAATAATAATAATACACAAATAAATAAAAAAATACAACTTTGATGTTGATTTATAGTTAACGTTAGATAGCTCGTCAGCTGACAGGCTAACCTAGCGGCTAGCTCATGAGTGTGTCTCTCTTCCTGCCCGGTTCACAGTTCAAAAACATCACAACACCGAATCCATTAGTCTAGCTCATCAGCTAAACTATCTGACAACACTACTAATAATTCAGAACTAAATAATAGTAGAAATTGTAAACATATATGGTAGGATATCGGAAAGGTAGCAGACTGTTGTGAATCAGAAAGCAGAGCGCCATTGGCAACAAAGAGGATTCTGGGATACTTTCCGCAACCCTCTGGTTGTCAAGGAGATCAAATATAGGTTTTATGTCGATTCAATTGCATCCACTTTTGTTATTGTTGTTGGGTATAAACTATTTAATCTTGTTTTATTAGTATTAAACGTCCACATCTCATCTATAAATGGGACAATTGTCATGTAATCATTTCTGGTGCTGGTAGCTGTTGTTATTGTCTGTTTCTGTCCGTAATTCCGCCAGAAGGCGCCAGAGGGAAGCTATTGATTGGGGGACCGCTCCGTTGTTTACAATCCGCGTTGTCATGGACATGGACATGGACACCAGCTAGCTAACCAGCTAACCGCAGCTAAACTAAACCTGGTTTGAGTCCATTTCTACCAAAATTGAAGATGATAAACATCAGCAACCGAGCATTGGATAGACTCTACTCTGTTGTGAGTTAGTTTTTTTAATGTTCCCCGTAGCTGGTTGTTTTAGCCAACTGGTTGTGCTAGTTAGCTAACTAGCTAACTGCAAGGGATAATACTTCCAAAATGTGAGCTAGGTCTACATTTCAATAACAAACAGTGACCGGCCCTATTTATCTACGCTACAGTACATAGCTAATCACATAACTCCCAACTGAACGTATCCAGCCAGACAACATGTGGCCAATATACAGGGTTGGCTAGGTTACTTTCTAAGTGTAATCTGTTACATGTCCACAATTATAATCAGTAATTAAATTTTTGGATTACCCAAACTAAGTAACGTAATCTGATTACATTCCGTTAGAAGATGACAAACGTATGTCACCAATTGAATGACATCTATTTCAGGATAAATCAATGTTAAAGTTTACATTGCTGGCCATATATGGATGTTACATTTTACTTTATGGGTTGGTTATGTAGGCTTCTTCTAACCCATGGCTTTCTACTACATATAATAATATGATTAAATTATATCTTTACATTAAAAACCAAAGTCTATCAGAATTCCAGTCATTCCAATAAATGTTATACCCCTTGATCTTCAAGAATAGGACTTGGAAATATGGAAGTATAGATTAGCCAAATTGTTTAACCTGAGCATAACCCCCAAAACTAAGGACTTATTAGCCAGACCTATTCTGTTGTTTATGATTGTATTGTCATGGAGGACAGATTGGGCTCATTGATTCCAGTTGAAAAATAAATGCTGTGCTCATGGAATGGCTTTGAGCACTACTGAAAAGGGCTATTTACATGTGAAAAATGAGTGCCATATGCTGCATTACTATAGGCCTGTTGTTTACCTTTTAGTTGGTGACCCAGATATCTTGATAATATGCAGCTGTTTAAAGGGCAAATCCACAGATGGAACAATAATAAAATGGCTCGCCCCGCCTCTGTTTTGGTAAAAAAAACTGAGGGATTGGCCTGTAGAAATGTAACCACTCTCAGATTAATAGACAGAGCTAGGGATGTAAGGACTGACCATCTATGATATCAACATTATAGTTATAACCATGTTATGAGACTATACATTATTTGTTTACATGTACAATGTTTACAAACATTGTTGTTAAACAAGCTTATATTTGGGGTTCTGATGGAGTGTGACAGTTGAACTAAGATCATAAGGCATTTATAAGTTATATTCTTCAACAATCAATGGATATATGTCCAAAAATAGATGTAGTAACTACAGATTGCCCCTTTAAGTCTATCAAAAGTGTGTGAGTTTGAGCATGTGTCCATTAGGCCTATGGATCTATTTATATATCAGTATGAATTAGAATGAGCAATAAAAGCCCCACTTTTATTCCGTAGGTTGGGATCCGCACTATGCAGCTGTTGGAAGAGCATATTTTTCACTAGCTGTCCACTGGTTTCAATAACAATGATTTATAGGCAGCTTAAACTTCTTGAATTAAACCATTATTGGGTTCAAATACACATTTAGATTTGTGAACAGCACTATGTAGATATCAATAGTAAGTGATGTCCGTATCGCCGTAGACTACACCACTGCTGTCATCCTTTACCTCCAAGCGGTTATTCTAGTTGGATCATCTTTGGATGCCGACAGCAGTCGCACCATTGGAAGACATAGCTTGGACTGTAGCCTACAAAAGCCTTTTCCTGCTCTTTTCCCACAATCCATCAAACACATTTGTTGTGTTGTCATAGTGGTCTCTGACATCATAATGGTCTCTGTCATCATAATGGTCTCTGACATCACAGTGGTCTCTGACATCATAATGGTCTCTGACATCACAGTGGTCTCTGACATCACAGTGGTCTCTGACATCATAATGGTCTCTGACTTGTGGTCAGACTCACCCAGGTGCAACAAACTTAAACTTGTGCCTTTTTTCAATGCTGATTTGAATGTCATTGAGAATGGGTTTTTTCTTTTTCTGCAAACATCCTTTCTGAATTTAAAAGTAATCCTGAAAGTAATAAATCTAGTTTTTCAAAAGTATCTGTAATCTGATTACAATATTTGAACTGGTAACGTAACGGATTACAGTTACCGTTTTTTAAAATCCGCAATATGTTTGAAAACGTTGCGAGTTTAGCGAACTATCCTGGATGACAGCTAGCTAACGTTAGCTAGCAGGCAGTTTCAGCACTGGCCAAAGTGGCCAGCTCCCTGCCTCTCTCTCTCACACACACACACACACACACACACACACACACACACACACACACACACACACACACACACACACACACACACACACACACACACACACACACACACACACACACACACACAGTGTCAGTACCACAGCTAGCTAGCTAACTTCTATGTCATCGTAAACAATTTAGAAGTTAACCCCTGTAAACATAAGAGAGAGTACATTTAAATATTGTATGCCTTTTTTGTTATTTAACCTATAAGTCTGTAAACACACTTAGGAAGTTGCTCTAAATATTGTGTTGTTTCCAGCTCCTCCTGGCCGTAGTGGTGTTGTCGTGGACCTACGTCATCTATGGGAGTAGAATAGCAGCACAGAGACAGTTGGAGAAGAGACTCAACATCAAACTACACAACTAAAGCACCAGCGGCACTACCTCAACAGTAAGATTACCCCGACTCAGACTCAGAACACTAACTAACAACTACACTACTAACAGTAAGTTAACTCAGGACACTAACAACTACACTACTAACAGTAAGTTAACTCAGGACACTAACAACTAAACTAGTAACAGTAAGTTAACTCAGGACACTAACAACTACACTACTAACAGTAAGTTAACTCAGGACACTAACAACTACACTACTAACAGTAAGTTAACTCAGGACACTAACAACTACACTACTAACAGTAAGTTAACTCAGGACACTAACAACTAAACTAGTAACAGTAAGTTAACTCAGGACACTAACAACTACACTACTAACAGTAAGTTAACTCAGGACACTAACAACTACACTACTAACAGTAAGTTAACTCAGGACACTAACAACTACACTACTAACAGTAAGTTAACTCAGGACACTAACAACTAAACTAGTAACAGTAAGTTAACTCAGGACACTAACAACTACACTACTAACAGTAAGTTAACTCAGGACACTAACAACTAAACTAGTAACAGTAAGTTAACTCAGAACACTAACTAACAACTACACTACTAGCAGTAAGTTAACTCAGAACACTAACAACTAAACTAGTAACAGTAAGTTAACTCAGAACACTAACTAACAACTACACTAGTAACAGTAAGTTAACTCAGAACACTAACTAACAACTACACTACTAACAGTAAGTTAACTCAGGACACTAACAACTAAACTAGTAACAGTAAGTTAACTCAGGACACTAACAACTAAATTAGTAACAGTAAGTTAACTCAGGACACTAACAACTAAACTAGTAACAGTAAGTTAACTCAGAACACTAACTAACAACTACACTACTAACAGTAAGTTAACTCAGAACACTAACTAACAACTACACTAGTAACAGTAAGTTAACTCAGAACACTAACTAACAACTAAACTACTAACAGTAAGTTAACTCAGGACACTAACAACTAAACTAGTAACAGTAAGTTAACGCAGGACACTAACAACTAAACTAGTAACAGTAAGTTAACTCAGGACACTAACTAACAACTAAACTAGTAACAGTAAGTTAACTCAGAACACTAACTAACAACTACACTAGTAACAGTAAGTTAACTCAGGACACTAACCCTACTTTTTAACTCAGACACTAACAACTAAACTAGTAACAGTAAGTTAACTCAGAACACTAACTAACTACACTAGTAACAGTAAGTTAACTCAGGACACTAACTAACAACTAAACTACTAACAGTAAGTTAACTCAGGACACTAACAACTAAACTAGTAACAGTAAGTTAACTCAGAACACTAACTAACTACACTAGTAACAGTAAGTTAACTCAGGACACTAACTAACAACTAAACTAGTAACAGTAAGTTAACTCAGGACACTAACAACTAAACTAGTAACAGTAAGTTTAACTCAGAACACTAACTAACAACTACACTAGTAACAGTAAGTTTAACTCAGAACACTAACTAACAACTACACTACTAACAGTAAGTTAACTCAGAACACTAACAACTAAACTAGTAACAGTAAGTTTAACTCAGAACACTAACTAACAACTAAACTAGTAACAGTAAGTTAACTCAGGACACTAACAACTACACTACTAACAGTAAGTTAACTCAGAACACTAACAACTAAACTAGTAACAGTAAGTTTAACTCAGAACACTAACTAACAACTAAACTAGTAACAGTAAGTTTAACTCTAACTCCAAACTAAACCGCTGCAGTAGCATTAGGCTACTGAACTCCTACGGTAAGGTGTAACCCAATCTCTACCTGGACACTCTCTCCTTACCAAATCATTTTCTCTGAGGATATCCTCTGTCTTTTCATTACTTTTGACATGTCTACGTTCTGAATATCTCTGTTGTCGTCCCAGCTAATAAGATGTGAGTGTTTTGTTTGTTTGTGCGCGTGTTTTTTTTAAATGAATATTCTACACATGTATTTTTTTTTTAACTGCCCTCTGTCGAATTTATAACTTCACAAAACAACAAATGAAACTCATATCAATCCCTCATTTCCCCCACAGCTAAATACCGTGGACATTCCCAAGACAAAGGACCCTGGACCAGTCTCCATCCCATTGCCTACTGTGATGAAGTCTGTCTTTACTGATCAGACTCATTTATACACCACCATGCTGAATGCTTCTCCTTCCTTTCTTTACTTCCTTTACCATGTTAGTTCGTCTTAGATGTGAGGAACATTTTTTCATATTGTGCAAAAAATGATTTCTATTAAAAAAAAAGAGAGAGAAAGTAAGAGATGCAGATAGTGTCTTTCCTTAATTAAAATCAAACCACTTCCTGTGTCTGTTGTTCTGAGGAGAACCTTCCTCTGTCTGTTGTTCTGAGGAGAACCTTCCTCTGTCTGTTGTTCTGATGAGAACCTTCCTCTGTCTGTTGTTCTCTGGAGAACCTTCCTCTGTCTGTTGTCCTGAGGAGAACCTTCCTCTGTCTGTTGTTCTGATGAGAACCTTCCTCTGTCTGTTGTTCTGAGGAGAACCTTCCTCTGTCTGTTGTTCTGAGGAGAACCTTCCTCTGTCTGTTGTTCTGAGGAGAACCTTCCTCTGACTGTTGTTCTCTGGAGAACCTTCCTCTGACTGTTGTTCTCTGGAGAACCTTCCTCTGACTGTTGTTCTGAGGAGAACCTTCCTCTGTCTGTTGTTCTGAGGAGAACCTTCCTCTGTCTGTTGTTCTCTGGAGAACCTTCCACTGTCTGTTGTTCTGAGGAGAACCTTCCTCTGTCTGTTGTTCTGAGGAGAACCTTCCTCTGTCTGTTGTTCTCTGGAGAACCTTCCTCTGACTGTTGTTCTGAGGAGAACCTTCCTCTGTCTGTTGTTCTCTGGAGAACCTTCCACTCTCTGTTGTTCTGAGGAGAACCTTCCTCTGTCTGTTGTTCTCTGGAGAACCTTCCTCTGTCTGTTGTTCTGAGGAGAACCTTCCTCTGTCTGTTGTTCTGAGGAGAACCTTCCTCTGTCTGTTGTTCTCTGGAGAACCTTCCTCTGTCTGTTGTTCTGAGGAGAACCTTCCTCTGTCTGTTGTTCTGAGGAGAACCTTCCTCTGTCTGTTGTTCTGAGGAGAACCTTCCTCTGTCTGTTGTTCTGAGGAGAACCTTCCTCTGTCTGTTGTTCTCTGGAGAACCTTCCACTGTCTGTTGTTCTCTGGAGAACCTTCCTCTGTCTGTTGTTCTGAGGAGAACCTTCCTCTGTCTGTTGTTCTGAGGAGAACCTTCCTCTGTCTGTTGTTCTGAGGAGAACCTTCCTCTGTCTGTTGTTCTGAGGAGAACCTTCCTCTGTCTGTTGTTCTGATGAGAACCTTCCTCTGTCTGTTGTTCTGAGGAGAACCTTCCTCTGTCTGTTGTTCTGTGGAGAACCTTCCTCTGTCTGTTGTTCTGAGGAGAACCTTCCTCTGTCTGTTGTTCTGAGGAGAACCTTCCTCTGCCTGTGTTTATTGGTTTGAGGGATTGAATAGAATGCAGCTGGCAGCTTTTGACTGCGGTTATTGATAAAACGATAATACAATCTAAACAATGAAGCTAACATGGCCGTAGATACCAGAGGTTTGTTCACCTCAGCCTGTGGATAAGGTTGGTCTATAGCTGACAGGGTTTTATAAAGTGTAGCGTGTTGAAAGGGCCGGCTACCTCGGTGACCCACCTCACTGATATCCTACTATCTCTAACAAAGACGTTTTGGTTGTCAGGAAATAAAAAAAACCTGCTTTGAAAGCAGCAGCAGCAACAAGACACCGCTTTTAAATGTGTTCCGTACCTGAATGTTATGGTAGTGACACACACACACACACACACACACACACACACACACACACACACACACACACACACACACACACACACACAGACACACACACACACACACACACACACACACACACACACACACACACACACACACACACACACACACACACACACAGACACACACACAGACACACACACACACAGACACACACACACAGACACACACACACACACACACTCCACTTCACACACACACACACTCCGTACACACTCCACTCGACACACACACACACACACACACACACAGACACACACACACACACACACTCCACTTCACACACACACACACACACTCCGTACACACTCCACTCGACACACACACACACACACACACACTCCGTACACACTCCACACAGCCACTCCAGGTGGCCCCTGCTCTTTGATGTGTCTGGATGTCTGATATGTAGAGGACCACTAATGAAATGGGTGAAGGGGACATGAGAGATGGATGGAAGATGGATGACAGAGAGTCTCTATTGTCCTCATCGGTGCATACGCATTTAATTAACCAAAACACTTCAAAACACATCCCAGGATTCATCCCAAATGGCACCCTATTCCCTATGAGGTGCACTACTATAGACCAGAGCCCTATGTAGAGTCCTATGGGCCCTGGTCAAAGCAGCGCTCTATGTAGGGAATGGGGAGCCGTTTGAGACACATCCCTGGACCCCTTCTGGTCCTCCTCTCTCTCTCTCTCTCTCTCTCTCTCCCTTCATCTCTTCCTCTCCCCCCTCCTCTCTCTCTCTCTCTCTCTCTCTCTCTCTCTCTCTTCATCTCTTCCTCTCCCCCCTCCTCTCTCTCTCTCTCTCTCTCTCTCTCTCTCTTCATCTCTTCCTCTCCCCCCTTCTCTCTCTCTCTCTCTCTCTCTCTCTTCATCTCTTCCTCTCTGTCTCTTAATCAATGCTGGAGTGTTGTTCATTAGTGGACTGTGTTTGAGTGTTTATAGTCCTCTGAATGACATAAACACATGATGGGATGTTTTCTACACTCTTACATGCATTGATTAGTTCATATTTCAAACAGATTTGGACTTTTAATATGAAAGACAGTAAAGTAGACTAGTAGTTTAGACTAGTAGAGTAGACTAGTAGTTTAGACTAGTAGTTTAGACTAGTAGAGTAGACTAGTAGTTTAGACTAGTAGAGTAGACTAGTAGTTTAGACTAGTAGAGTAGACTAGTAGTTTATACTAGTAGAGTAGACTAGTAGTTTAGACTAGTAGAGTAGACTAGTAGTTTAGACTAGTAGAGTAGACTAGTAGTTTAGACTAGTAGAGTAGACTAGTAGTTTAGACTAGTAGAGTAGACTAGTAGTTTAGACTAGTAGAGTAGACTAGTAGTTTAGACTAGTAGAGTAGACTAGTAGTTTAGACTAGTAGAGTAGACTAGTAGTTTAGACTAGTAGTTTAGACTAGTAGAGTAGACTAGTAGAGTAGACTAGTAGTTTAGACTAGTAGAGTAGACTAGTAGAGTAGACTAGTAGTTTAGACTAGTAGAGTAGTAGTTTAGAATAGTAGTTTATACTAGTAGAGTAGACTAGTAGAGTAGACTAGTAGAGTAGACTAGTAGTTTAGACTAGTAGTTTAGACTAGTAGTTTAGACTAGTAGAGTAGACTAGTAGTTTAGACTAGTAGAGTAGTAGTTTAGACTAGTAGAGTAGACTAGTAGTTTAGACTAGTAGACTAGTATTTAGACTAGTAGAGTAGTAGTTTAGACTAGTAGTTTAGACAAGTAGTTTATACTAGTAAAGTAGACTAGTAGTTTAGACTAGTAGTTTATACTAGTAAAGTAGACTAGTAGTTTATACTAGTAAAGTAGACTAGTAGTTTAGACTAGTAAAGTAGACTAGTAAAGTAGACTAGTAGAGTAGACTAGTAGTTTAGACTAGTAGAGTAGACTAGTAGTTTAGACTAGTAGTTTAGACTAGTAAAGTAGACTAGTAAAGTAGACTAGTAAAGTAGACAAGTAGAGTAGACTAGTAAAGTCGACTATTAAGTAGACTATTAGTTTAGACTAGTAAAGTAGACTAGTAGTTTAGACTAGTAGAGTAGACTAGTAGTTTAGACTAGTAGAGTATGCTAGTAGAGTTGAGTATGCTGGTAGAGTAGACTAGTAGAGTAGACTAGTAGACTGGATTAGTAGGCTAGTAGATTAGTAGAGTAGAGTTTGCTAGTAGAGTTTGCTAGTAGAGTATGCTAGTAGAGTATGCTAGTAGAGTAGACAAGTAGAGTAGACTAGTAGACTGGAATAGTAGGCTAGTAGACTAGTAGAGTAGAGTTTGCTAGTAGAGTATGCTAGTAGAGTAGACAAGTAGAGTAGACTAGTAGACTGGATTAGTAGGCTAGTAGACTAGTAGAGTAGTGTGGGCTAGTAGAGTAGACAAGTAGAGTAGACAAGTAGAGTAGACTAGTAGACTGGATTAGTAGGCTAGTAGACTAGTAGAGTAGAGTTTGCTAGTAGAGTATGCTAGTAGAGTAGACAAGTAGAGTAGACTAGTAGACTGGATTAGTAGGCTAGTAGACTAGTAGAGTAGTGTGGGCTAGTAGAGTCGGCGAATAGTTATGGTGTGTATGGGGCCCAGGTGTGCCGTCAGACAGACCGACGGACAGAACGACAAGCAGACGGACAGACCGACAGCCAGACGGACAAACCGACAGCCAGACGGACAGACTGACAGCCAGACGGACAGACTGACAGCCAGACGGACAGACTGACAGCCAGACGGACAGACTGACAGCCCGACGAACAAACCGACAGCCAGGCGGACAGATGGACAGACGGACAGACAGGATGTAGTGTTCTGCTCTATTCCGAACCGCAGGAGGCTTTCTGCGGTTCGGTCCTGGGGGGGTAGAGAGGGAGCCCTCCCATACTGCTGAAGCAGATAGGAGGACTGAGGGGGGGGATAGAGATGAAGAGGGTGGAGAGAAGATGGGTGTGGGGAAATTCAGGCAGGACCTGAGGAGTGTGTGTGTGTGTGTGTGTGTTTACCTCTGCAGCAGATGGTCAAGCAGTTCCACTCATGGGTAGAGACGATGTGAAGAGTTAGGACTAACGACTATGTTAGATAACTTGTTGTGTGTGTGTGTGTGTGTGTGTGTGTGTGTGTGTGTGTGTGTGTGTGTGTGTGTGTGTGTGTGTGTGTGTGTGTGTGTGTGAAACCAATCCCCATCACTCAGGACTCAGTCATACTGATTCACGATGGTTTTTATTCAGCGTCATCATTACCATCGATCAACTAAATTAAATACTTTAAACGTTTAAACTTTGTCACTAAAATAAAAACACAATTAATTGATTGAACTCAATATTATACTTTTTGAAAAACAGCTGTCTAGATATTTAACGTCTTATCGGATAAAAGACAATTAAACAGAATAGTTAGAATAGACACACTATAGATAGAAATACACCAACATAGATAGGAACTATTAGCAGACACTATAGATACAAATACACCAACATAGATAGGAACTATTAGCAGATACTATAGATATAAATACACCAACATAGATAGGAACTATTAGCAGATACTATAGATAGAAATACACCAACATAGATAGGAACTATTAGCAGACACTATAGATACAAATACACCAACATAGATAGGAACTATTAGCAGACACTATAGATAGAAATACACCAACATAGATAGGAACTATTAGCAGACACTATAGATAGATATACACCAACATAGATATAAACTATTAGCAGACACTATAGATAGAAATACACCAACATAGATAGGAACTATTAGCAGACACTATAGATACAAATACACCAACATAGATAGGAACTATTAGCAGATACTATAGATATAAATACACCAACATAGATAGGAACTATTAGCAGATACTATAGATAGAAATACACCAACATAGATAGGAACTATTAGCAGACACTATAGATACAAATACACCAACATAGATAGGAACTATTAGCAGACACTATAGATAGAAATACACCAACATAGATAGGAACTATTAGCAGACACTATAGATAGATATACACCAACATAGATATAAACTATTAGCAGACACTATAGATAGAAATACACCAACATAGATAGGAACTATTAGCAGACACTATAGATAGAAATACACCAACATAGATAGGAACTATTAGCAGACACTATAGATAGATATACACCAACATAGATAGGAACTATTAGCAGACACTATAGATACAAATACACCAACATAGATAGGAACTATTAGCAGACACTATAGATACAAATACACCAACATAGATAGGAACAATTAGCAGACACTATAGATACAAATACACCAACATAGATAGGAACTATTAGCAGACACTATAGATAGAAATACACCAACATAGATAGGAACTATTAGCAGACACTATAGATAGAAATACACCAACATAGATAGGAACAATTAGCAGACACTATAGATACAAATACACCAACATAGATAGGAACTATTAGCAGATACTATAGATATAAATACACCAACATAGATAGGAACTATTAGCAGATACTATAGATAGAAATACACCAACATAGATAGGAACTATTAGCAGATACTATAGATAGAAATACACCAACATAGATAGGAACTATTAGCAGATACTATAGATATAAATACACCAACATAGATAGGAACAATTAGCAGACACTATAGATACAAATACACCAACATAGATAGGAACTATTAGCAGACACTATAGATAGATATACACCAACATAGATAGGAACTATTAGCAGACACTATAGATAGAAATACACCAACATAGATAGGAACAATTAGCAGACACTATAGATAGATATACACCAACATAGATAGGAACTATTAGCAGACACTATAGATAGAAATACACCAACATAGATAGGAACAATTAGCAGATACTATAGATATAAATACACCAACATAGATAGGAACTATTAGCAGACACTATAGATAGATATACACCAACATAGATAGGAACTATTAGCAGACACTATAGATAGAAATACACCAACATAGATAGGAACAATTAGCAGACACTATAGATACAAATACACCAACATAGATAGGAACTATTAGCAGACACTATAGATAGATATACACCAACATAGATAGGAACAATTAGCAGACACTATAGATAGAAATACACCAACATAGATAGGAACAATTAGCAGACACTATAGATACAAATACACCAACATAGATAGGAACTATTAGCAGACACTATAGATACAAATACACCAACATAGATAGGAACTATTAGCAGATACTATAGATATAAATACACCAACATAGATAGGAACTATTAGCAGACACTATAGATACAAATACACCAACATAGATAGGAACTATTAGCAGACACTATAGATAGATATACAACAACATAGATAGGAACTATTAGCAGACACTATAGATAGAAATACACCAACATAGATAGGAACTATTAGCAGACACTATAGATAGGATTCATTTATACGAGTACACAACAGTGGAAAGGGTTAGAGGTCAGGCTGAGTCCTGCAGCAGGTCATGGTTGAGGAGCCCAGGGATTGAGGCGTACATCTCTTTCTCTCTGTCTCTCTCTCCCATCCTCTCTCTTCTCTCCATCTCTCTGTCTCTGTCCGTGTCCAGCACAGACATACTGGATGCAGGCTTCCTGCTGGCCACCTTAGTGCTGAGGTCCTTAATGGGGTCCTTCACACCAGGGTCCTTACTGGGCTGGAGAGGCAGCTTCCCTTCCAACCAATGGGTTACCATATCCCCTTTACCCTGAAGAGATAGGTCAGGGGTCAGTGGTTACAGGTCAAGGTTGAGAGAGGTTGGGGTCAGCGTTTAGAAGTCAAGGTTGAGAGAGGTTGGGGTCAGCGTTTAGAAGTCAAGGTTGAGAGAGGTTGGGGTCAGCGTTTAGAGGTCAATGTTGAGAGAGGTTGGGGTCAGCGTTTAGAAGTCAATGTTGAGAGAGGTTGGGGTCAGCGTTTAGAGGTCAATGTTGAGAGACGTTAGGGATCAGGGGTTACAGGTCAAGGTTGGATAAAATGATCTGCTAAATGCCTTCAGGAAGTGTTCAGGCCCCTTCACTTTTTCCACATTTTGTTACTTTACAGCCTTATTCTGAAATCGATTAAATAAATGAATTTCCTCATCAATCGACACACAATACCCCATAATGACAAAGGGAAAATAGTTTTTTTTTAAACATTTTTTGCAAATGTATAAAACATTTCAAACAGAAATACCGTATTTGCATAAGTATTCAGACCCTTTGATATGAGACTTGAAATTTAGCTTCTGTCTCCATTGATCATCTTCGAGATGTTTCTACGACTTGATTGCTCAGCTCAGTTGTCCTGAATCTGCACAACTCTGCCAGGACTTAGGATCAAGGGAGACACTCAGGTTTTTTAGTACTTATATCTCTTGACACAAGAATATGGCTTAATAAACCTTCAAGCTGCCTACTGGACCCTATTCCAACTAAACTACTGAAAGAGCTCCTATGTTGAACATAATAAACGGCTCTCTATCCACCGGATTTGTACCAAACTCACTAAAAGTGGCAGTAATAAAGCCTCTCTTGAAAAAGCCAAACCTTGACCCAGAAAATATAAAAATCTATCGGCCTATGTCGAATCTCCCATTCCTCTCAGAATTTTTTTTAAAAGCTGTCGCGCAGCAACTCTCTGCCTTCCTGAAGACAAACAATGTATACGAAACGCTTCAGTCTGGTTTTAGACCCCATCATAGCACTGAGACTGCACTTCTGAAGGTGGTAAATGACCTTTTAATGACGTCAGACCGAGGTTCTGCGTCTGTCCTCATACTCCTAGAACTTAGTGCTGCTTTTGATTCCATCGATCACCACATTCTTTTGGAGAGATTGGAAACCCAAATTGGTCTCCACGGACAAGTTCTGGCCTGGTTTAGATCTAATCTGTCGGAAAGATAACAGTTTGTCTCTGTAGATGGTTTGTCCTCTGACAAATCAACTGTAAGTTTCGGTGTTCCTCAAGGCTCCGTTTTAGGACCACTATTGTTTTCACTATATATTTTACCTCTTGATGATGTCATTCGGAAACATAATGTTAACTTTCACTGCTATGCGGACGACACACAGCTGTACATTTCGATGAAACATGGTGAAGCCCCAAAATTGCCCTCGCTAGAAGCCTGTGTTTCAGACATAAAGAAGTGGATGGCGCCAAATGTTTTATTTTTAAACTCGGACAAAACAGAGATGCTTGTTCTAGGTCCCAAGAAACAAAGATATCTTCTGTTGAATCTGACAATTTATCTTGATGGTTGTCCAGTCGTGTCGAATAAAACTGTGAAGGACCTCGGCGTTACTCTGGACCCTGATCTCTCTTTTGACGAACACATCAAGACTGTTTCAAGGACAGCTTTTTCCATCTACGTAACATTGCAAAAATCTGAAACTTTCTGTCCAAAAATTATGCAGAAAAATTAATCCATGCTTTTGTCACTTCTAGGTTAGACTACTGCAATGCTCTACTTTCCGGCTACCTGGATAAAGCAATAAATAAATTTCAGTTAGTGCTAAATACGGCTGCTAGAATCTTGACTAGAACCCCAAAAATGTATCATATTACTCCAGTGCTAGCCTCCCTACACTGGCTTCCTGTTAAGGCAAGGGCTGATTTCAAGGTTTTACTGCTAACCTACAAAGCATTACATGGGCTTGCTCCTACCTATCTTTCCGATTTGGTCCTGCCGTACATACCTACACGTACGCTACGGTCACAAGACACAGACCTCCTTACTGTCCATAGAATTTCTAAGCAAACAGCTGGAGGCAGGGTTTTCTCCTATAGAGCTCCATTTGTATGGAATGGTCTGCCTACCCATGTGAGAGACGCAGACTCGGTCTCGACCTTTAAGTCTTTACTGAAGACTCATCTCTTCAGTAGGTCCTATGATTGAGTGTAGTCTGGCCCAGGGGTGTGAAGGTGAACGGAATGGCACTGGAGCAACAAACCACTCTTGCTGTCTCTGCCTGGCCGGTTCCCATCTCTCCACCGGGATTCTCTGCCTCTAACCCATTTACGGGGGCTGAGTGACTGGCTTACTGGTGCTCTTCCATGCCGTCCCTAGGAGGGGTGCATCACTTGAGTGGGTTGAGTCACTGACGTGATCTTCCTGTCCGGGCTGGCGCCCCCCCCCTTGGGTTCATGCCATGGGGGAGATCTTCGTGGGCTATACTCGGCCTTGTCCCAGGATAGTAAATTGATGGTTGAATATATCCCTCTAGTGGTGTGGGGGCTGTGCTTTGGCAAAGTGGGTGGGGTTATATGCTGCCTGTTTGGCTCTGTCCGCGGCTATCGTCGGGCGGGGGCCACAGTGTCTCCCGACCCCTCCTGTCTCAGCCTCCAGTATTTATGCTGCAATAGTTTATGGGTCTGGGGGCTAGGGTAAGTCTGTTATATCTGGAGTATTTCTCCTGTCTTATCCGGAGTCCTGTGTGAATTTAAGTATGCTCTCTCTAATTCTCTCTTTCTTTCTGTTTCTCGGAGGACCTGAGCCCTAGGACCATGCCTCAGGATTACCTGGCCTGATGACTCCTTGCTGTCCCCTGTCCACCTGGTCGTGCTGCTGCTCCAGTTTAAACTGTTCTGCCTGCGGCTATGGAACCCTGACCTGTTCACCGGACGTGCTACCTTGTCCCAGACCTGCTGTTTTCAACTCTTTAGAGACAGCAGGAGCGGTAGAGATACTCTGAATGATCAGCTATGAAAAGCCAACTGACATTTACTCCTGAGGTGCTGACTTGTTGCACCCTCGACAACCACTGTGATTATTATTATTTGACTCTGCTGGTTATTTATGAACATTTGAACATCTTGGCCATGTTCTGTCATAATCTCCACCCGGCACAGCCAGAAGAGGACTAGCCACCCCTCATAGCCTGGTTCCTCTCTAGGTTTCTTCCTAGGTTTTGGCCTTTCTAGGGTGTTTTTCCCAGCCACCGTTCTTCTACACCTGCATTGCATGCTGTTTGGGGTTCTATGCTGGGTTTCTGTACAGCACTTTGTGACATCAGCTGATGTAAGAAGGGCTTTATAAATACATTTGATTGATTGGAGTCCACCTGTGGTAATCAATTAAATTGATTGGACATGATTTTGAAAGGCACATGCCTATCTATATAAGGTCCCACAGTGACAGTGTATGTCAGAGCAAAAACCAAGCCATGAGGTCGAAGGAATTGTTTGTAGAGCTCCGAGACAGGATTGTGTCGAGGCACAGATCTGGGGAAGGGTACCAAAAAATGTCTGCAGCGTTTAAGGTCCCCAAGAATACAGTGGCCTCCATCATTCTTCAATGGAAGAAGTTTGGAACCACCAAGACTCTTCCTAGAGCTGGCCGCCCGGCCAAACTGAGCAATCGGGGGAGAAGGGCCTTGGTCAGGAAGGTGACCAAGAACCCGATGGTCACTCTAACAGAGCTCCAGAGTTCCTCTGTGGAGATCGGAGAACCTTCCAGAAGGACAATCATCTCTGCAGCACTCCACCAATCAGGCCTTTATGGTAGAGTGGCCAGACGGAAGCCACTCCTCAGTAAAAGGTACATGACAGCCCGCTTGGAGTTTGCCAAAAGGCACCTAAAGACTCTCAGACCATGAGAAACAAGATTCTCTGGTTTGATGAAACCAAGATGGAACTCTTTGTCCTGAATGCCAAGCATCACTTCTGTAGGAAACCAGACACCATATCTATGTTGATGCATGGTGGTGGCAGCATCATGCTGTGGGGATGTTTTTCAGAGGCAGGTACTGGGATACTATCCCCAAGCTGATAAGGTAAAAATCTGTTGTTCTGCACCTGAACAAGGCAGTTATTGTAAATAAGAATTTGTTCTTAACTGACTTGCCTAGTTAAATAAAGGTTAAATAAAAAAGACTTGTCAGGATCGAGAGAAAGATTAACGGAGCAAAGTACAGAGAGATCCTCGACGATAACCTGCTCGAGAGCGCTCAGGACTTCAGACTGGGGTAAAGGTTTACCATCCAACAGGACAACTACCCTAAACACACTGCCAAATCAGCGCAGGAGTGGCTTCGGGACAAGTCACTGAATGTCCTTGAGTGGCCCAGCCAGAGCCCGGACTTGAACCTGATCGAACATCTCTGGAGAGACCTGAAAATAGCTGTGCAGCGACGCTCCCCATCCAACCTGACAGAGCTTGAGAGGATCTGCAGAGAATAATGGGAGAAACTCCCCAAATACAGATGTGCCAAGCATGTAACGTCATACCCAAGAAGACTCGATTCTGTAATCACTGCCAAAGGTGCTTCAACAAAGTGCTGAGTAAAGGGTCTGAATACTTATGTAAATGTAATATATATATTTTTTTATTTGTAATACATTTTCAAAACATTTCTAAAAACCTATTTTTGCTTTGTCATTAAGGGGTTTTGTGTGTAGATTGATGAGGGGAGAAAAACGATTTAATCAATATTAGAATAAGGCTGTAACGTAACAAAATATTTAAAAAATCAAGGGGTCTGAATACTTTCCGAATGCAGTGTATGTGTCCTGTATGTATCCTGTATGTATCCTGTATGTATCCTGTATGTATCCTGTATATATCCTGTATGTATCCTGTATGTATCCTGTATATATCCTGTATGTATCCTGTATGTATCCTGTATATATCCTGTATGTATCCTGTATGTATCCTGTATATATCCTGTATATATCCTGTATATATCCTGTATGTAT